>NC_135867.1:1292467-1302467 GCF_031162955.1 Sander vitreus
CCACCAGTTTTACAGTTATTGTTTTGAATACATGGTCAATAAACCTCATTTATATGAAATTATACCTAATTCTTGAGGTCAAAAGCAGAAATTGTGAATTATTTTGACTAACGGTTAAGATCAGAGCAAGAGGATGGCCAAAATGTTGTCAGGATACTGTTCGTGAAACCATTTAAACCTTTTAGTTTTTTTTCAAATGCTATGAAATCGAACAAAAAAACCCAGAATTCTATGAAAATACTAATCCCGATCCCTCATTTTACTCGCAAAGAGCGCTGTATGAAACCATCCATGTTACATTTGGGGCAATTTGGTTGAAAGAAACCCAAATTTTCTGATAGAAACTCATCAGAAAATGGGTCAAACTTGACCCCAGGACAACGGGAGGGTTAAATAACAATTAAACTAGTTGCATGAATTATTTTGAGTAAATAAAATGTTGCTTTTGTCAACAAACTAGCGGCTTTGTACCCTTATCAAACTGAAAAAAGACTGATTGAATAATCAGTCCTTCCAGAAGTCCAGAGTTTTTTTGTGATTGTTGAGGGCAAAACTCCTTGATTATGCGTCACGTTTTCTTAAAAAATGGGATGGAATATGTGGGATATTTATGCGATGTTATGCGATGAAATTGCGGGAACTTGCATAAACTGAGGTGTCATCGTGGCTTCATCGCGAGGTCTGCAGCTTTTAGATGATGTTCACGTTGCGTAATTACGCCACTTCATAACCTTCCCATGGCAGCAGGGGGAAACGGCTGCTCTTGTGTGAAGTATATATATATATATATATATATATACTATATATATATAGTATTTTTCATCTTTCTGCTAAGATATACGGGACTTTTTTTGCAACGAAAATGCGGGGATTATGAAATCATGCAAGCCCCGCATATTTTGTGCGGAAATCTGCAATTTATGCAGCGAAAGTACGGCGTATTTGAAAAGATGCACCACCCCCCCCGCATAAATATGCAGACTTTGGCTGATTATGCATTGAATTATGCTCCGTTTGTTAACGTGGATGGTTCCCGACTACCAACGCTCTTCACAAGTTAAATAAATCAGTGAAAAGTCAGAAACAAAGTGAAAAAAGTGCTTCAAAAAACGTCGAAACTAAACAACAAAGACATTAAAAAAGTGCTTGAAAACAGACAGACAAAAACATTGGAATAAGCTTCAAAAAGTAAAAAAATCTGATAAAGTTTAGAAAAAGATTTTTAAAAAGTCACGAAAAGCAACAAAAGTGTTGAAAAAGACGACCAAAAACGTAACTTTAAATTTTGACCCAGAATAACAAAACGTTGCACATTACATTACGTGTCATTTAGCTGACGCTTTCATCTAAAGCGACTTACAATGAAGTCGTTGTGTGTGTGTAACAACAAGAAGTAAGTGCAAGTACATTAGCTTTAAATAGGTAATGCTACAAAGAGCCATATCAAAGTGCAGCATCGTGCACGGTCGACGGGATGACAATAAGGCATGGATACCCGAACCGAGCCCGACGGGTCCCGACAGGTCCCGACGGTACCCGACGGGCCGGGCCGGGCCGGGTTCCGACAGATATTTAGAAATGATGGTTGGGTTCGGGTCGGGCTCGGTCACATCAGCGCGATAAGGCATTTGTTGTAAAATGGTGCTGCGGCTCCTTTAAGAGAGCTCAGTGCGTGTGTGTGTGTGTGTGTGTGTGTGTGTGTGTGTGTGTGTGTGTGTGTCTGTAAAGTGGGCAGAAGAGAGATAGAGAAAGAGGAAGCAGACGTGTAGATGCGACCGGAGCAGAGTTGGTGGAATAAGTTTAAGTTTTGTAGCCAACAGTGTGTGCGATGTCCGAAATAAACCCCAGACTGAAAGCCAAGTTCATTCATCTGCTCACCAGAAACGGGATATAACCCTAACGTTATATAACGGCGGCCCTGGAGGTAACGAGTCTCCCCTGGTTTTCTGATCACGGTCGGAAACGAAGCAATCGGGAAAGGTTAACACATTGAACATTTTAAGTTAAACAGCTTATTAACGTGAGCTTGTTGCCCCGTGTGAGCTAATGACCTCATCTGTTGACATTTCCGAATGCCATCCTACAGCTGCTTAATAAAAGCTTTCCACACAAACAAAGGTACATATGTCATTAGTATGAGAAAAAACATAGATTTTAACTGTGTCGGACGCGGGCCGGGCTCGGACAGAAAGATTCGGCGGACTCTAGATGACAACACAAGGGTTAACTAAATATGGGTCGTAATTGCTGCTTAGAACCTACCTACGTGGCCGTTTTCAGAGGACGGACAGTCTCGTTGTAGCAGCAACATTTTCTTTAACAGAACCAGACCAACCGAGGTATGTGGAGCCATATATACACTCTAAGAAACATCTGTGTATTAACAGTTATGTCTCTGTATATTTTAACTAGCCTTTTTTTAACTAAATATGGGTCGTAATCTTTCTAATCTAATTCTTTTTTGAACACGTTTTTTTCTCTGTTTTCGCAGAGCTTTTATCACTTTTTTCAACGTTTTTTTGTTGCTTTGTTTTTTACACTTCGAATTGCATGATTTGTGCTCCGACAATCTTTTTTTTCAGCCACGGAGGATAAGGTTTTGGAAGATTAAAGAAGTCCACGTTGACACTTTTTGCTACATTTTTGTCACCTTTTTTACCCTTTTTCCAACGTTTTTGAAGTTTACTAACTCATTTTATATAATAGGCCTAACAGATAATATTATTATATTTTAACTGTAGCTACACACATCATTTCCGTTTTTTAACAACAGGACAAAGTAATAGTAAGGTAAGTAAGTAAGGTAATGAGCTGCCAGAATGGATTTATTTCTTGCAGTGTAGTGTAGAAACCTTGTGGATAAAATGACTTCACCATCATCCAGTAAGTGTAATGAGTTGAATGAAAACCTCCGCCGTAGAGGAGTCGAGACGATACTCTGTGAGCAGAACCAGGTGCAACGGGTCTGTTCGTCGGCCAAAGACTGATGCAGGAGTTTGGGAGAAAGAAGAGCAGATCCTCCAGATCATCTTCACGTTACGGAAAAAACTCTGATCTTTGAGGACATCTCGAGCTCATGCATCTGTGTTCGCACGGTCCCGTCTCCTCGCAGCAATGTTGGGGAAACATTTCTATCCTGTGCAGTGCTGGAATGTAACTAAGTACATTTACTCCAGTACTGTACCTCAGTCCAAATGTTGAGGTACTTGTACTTTACTTGAGTCTTTTCTTTTCGTGCCACTTTCTACTTCTACTCCGCTACATTTTCAGAGAGACATATTGTACTTTTTACTCCACTACATTCATCTGTTACAGCTTTAGTTACTGGTTACTTTACACATTAAGATTCCTGCACACAGAACACATGTAGTTTATAACATCTGATGTTTTATTATGAATGAAACTAGCCAACAATATAACGGCTACAAGTCCAGCTGAGATGATCAGACCATCAAACACACAACTGGTTGGATCCTTTACACTCTCTACAATGGGAGGATTCTTCTGCATCGAGTACTTTTACTGTCTGTGTGTGTGGGGGTATTTGTGTGTGTGTCTCTGTCTGTGTGTGTGTGTCTGTGTGTGTGTGTGTGTGTGTGTGTGTGTGTGTGTGTGTGTCTGTGTGTGCACAGACTTTTACTTAAGTAACATTTCCACTGCACGACTTTTCATTGTAACAAAGTATTTTCACAGTGTGGTATTAGTACTTTTACTGCAGTAAAAGATCTGAATACTTCTTCCAGCTCTGATCCTGGGTGGCCCCTCACCCTGCTGTTTAACTTCGCTTCCGAAGCTTCACCTCTCCCCAAAAGCTCCTTCCAGGTAAAACTAATGGCCGACTCCACATCTGTGGCCCATTCACCCATTTAATGAGACAGAGAGAGAGGTAGAGAGAGAGAGGGAGAGAGGGAGAGAGAGAGAGGGAGAGAGAGAGAGAGAGAGAGAGAGAGAGAGAGGAGAGAGAGAGAGAGAGAGAGAGAGAGAGAGAGAGGGAGAGAGAGAGAGAGAGAGAGAGAGAGAGAGAGAGAGAGAGAGAGAGAGAGAGAGAGAGAGAGAGAGAGAGAGAGGGAGAGAGAGAGCGCTGAGTATGAATGGACAAGAAGGGACTTTTTTTTAACTAGCAGCCTCCGCCATTAAGAGCCTGTGGGGCAATTATGTTCCTGAGCACAATGACCTCAACAGCATTACAACGTGTTACTAAACACAACAGCCTTCTCACGGCTCCTTCTCGTGCATTTCTTTATATATTATGGTATGTAATTGAAGGATGAATGAGTTGTCAGACATTTAGGGTACCTGCTTTCACAGGGCGTAACTTTGGGTTCAAGGAGATCTCCAACTATCTCGGGACGTCCCGGGACATGCATTGATTCTAAAAAAGAGAAACGGTCAAAGGCGACTAATGTCAGAAAAAAGTGACAACAACTGAAAAAAGATTTTGAAAAGAAAACTAAAAGAAGGCTGGAAGAGTTGAGTTAACCGTTTGGCAACATGGAGCGAGCCAAAGAGTCGGCTGTGTTGAGATATTTCACGCTAACGCCAACTAGTCCGTCGGCTGTTTGCAACGTGTGCAGAGTAAATGTTTCGAGGGGTGGTGGTAGTATTGCGAAGTCCAATACTACCAATTGAATCAAGCACATCCCAAAAAGAAAGTTTGGTAACTGTTTGATGGTAAATGTTGTATGTTTGACTATTTAGTTTCTACTGCTACATTTTATTCATTTAAATTGATTTGAAGAACATTACATCTATGTTATTTTGCCTTAGTTAGGAAAGTCGGGTGCCTTTGGTGTCTTTCACAACGGTATCCGATCGATCGTTGTCCTATCGACAGATACTCAAAGCCCCGGCATCGGTATCGGTATCAGGACTGAAAAAGTCGGCTCGGTGCATCCCTAATCTAAACCACAGAAGGTAACGGTCGCGGTTTGAAACACGTCGTTAACGTTGTGAAATGGTCCCACTTTGGTTAGGTTTAGGCACCAAAACTACTGAGTTAAGTTGATAATAAGATGGAGGTTTGGGTTACAATCAGACGTGACTTCACTTCCTGAAGGTTACCACATCGAACATCAAGCAACTTTTTGTTTTTCTGGGTCAAAATGTAAAGTAAAAAAATGTTTTGGTCGTCTTTTTTTGACACTTTTGTGTGTTTTCGTCCCTTTTTTTCCTGGCATTTAGGCCTTTATTGACAGGACAGCTTAGAAATGAAAGGGGAAACAGAGGGGGGGGATGACATGCAGCAAGGTGCCAGAGGTCAGAATCAAACCCGCAGCTTCTGCACCAAGGACTGAACCTCTTTATATGGGCGCTCACTCTACCACTAGGCCACCCAGTTTTTCTGATGTCTTTGTCGGTTTTTTTCAGCGCCTTTTTACGTTTTTGAAGCTTTTTCTGACATTTTTGTCACTTTTTTCAATGTATTTCTCTCTAAATGCTATTCAATTGAATAAAACAACCACATTCAAAGAAAGTAGGGAACTGATCCTTTATTTTACTTGTGAAGAGCGTTGTAGGGAACCATCCACGTTACTTTTTTCTTGATAATTTGGTTGAAAGAAACCCACATTTCTGATATAGAAAATGGGTCAAATTTGACCGGAGAAAGACGGGAGGGTTAAGATAATGTCAGATAAGATCATTCAAGATCATTTATAGTAAGATAATGTCATTTAAGATGAGATAAGATGCTCTTGGGAAATTGCATAAGTCACAGAAACGTAGCAAAACAAATGCATCATGAAGTTTCTGAATGACTAAAGAAAGCTGAACGGTGTTGCAGGTCATGTACAGATGTGTTCATGTTGGCTGATGTTCCAACACGTATGACCCGCTCTGTGGAAGATTCTGATGCCGTCTCGGTGGTTTTGAAATGCTTTTAGAGAAGTGGGGACCCTGAACCGTCTCCACCTCTGGGTTTCTCGGGGTCAAAGCTTTATGTCGATGTTTTGACTGTCAGCCTTTTCCCAAAGCCTCTGGGCTCGCCTGACACAGAGCAGCCGCCCCTCTGTTAAATCTGCTGCTGTGAAATCATTAGAGCCCCGACCGCCGGTGGTCCACCAGGCCACAGCACCGCGTGTGTGTGTGTGTGTCTGCACGTTCGTGCGTCTCTGTCTGTGTGTCTGTGTGTGTGTGTGTGTGTGGGTGTGTGTGTGTGTGTGTGTGTGTGTGTGTGTGTGTGTGTGTGTGTGGGGGGGGGGTTCTGTGTGTCTTTGCATTTCTGCGTCTCTGTCTGTGTGTGTGTGTGTGTGTGTGTGTGTGTGTGTGTCTGTGCGTTTGTGCGTCTCTGTCTGTGTGTGTGTGTGTCTGCACGTTCGTGCGTCTCTGTCTGTGTGTCTGTGTGTGTGGGGGGGCATGTGTGTGTGTGTGTGTGTGTGTGGGGGGGGGTTTCTGTGTGTCTGTGCATTTCTGCGTCTCTGTCTGTGTGTCTGTCTGTCTGTGTGTGTGTGTGTGTCTGTGCGTTCGTGCATCTCTGTCTGTGTGTCTTTGTGTCTGTGTGTCTGTCTGTGTGTGTGTGTGTGTGTGTGTGTGTGTGTGTGTGTGTCTGCACGTGCGTGCATCTCTGTCTGTGTGTGCGTGTGTGTGAGAGAGAGAGAGTGTGTGTGAGTGTGTGTGTGTGTGTGTGTGTGTGTGTGTGTGTGTGTGTGTGTGTGTGTGTGTGTGTGTGTGTGTGTGTGTGTGTGTGTGTGTGTGTGTGTGTGTGTGTGTGTGTGTGTCTGCGCGTGCGTGCATCTCTGTGTGTGTGTGTGTGTGTGAGAGAGTGTGTGTGTGTGTATGTCTGTGAGAGAGTGTGTGTGTGTGTGTGAGTGTGTGTGAGTGTGTGTGTGTGTGTGTATGTCTGTGAGACAGCGTGTGTGTGTGTGTGTATGTGTGTGTGAGAGAGAGAGTGTGTGAGAGTGTGTGTGTGTGTGTGTGTGTGTGAGTGTGTGTGTGTGTATGTCTGTGAGAGAGTGTGTGTGAGTGTGTGTGGAGGCTTGGTTTGATGCTTCTGATCAGTGTAAGAATAAAGCAGGATCAACGTGGATAATTAAAGCCTGTGATCTCTTTCCAGTCGTGTCTTTGATCTATTATTAGAACTGGCTTAAAATAATCCGACTGATCTGATATCCATTCATAAAATCCAGAAATCGGCCTTTTAATATCTGCCTTTTCTCTATGGATGTAGAAGTAAAAAGACAAACATTAAACAAACATTTTGGGGGTGTGTCAGTTCTTTTTTGTGGGCTTTTTGGCCTTTATTGATAGGACAGATTAAGACAGGAAAGGGGGGAGCGAGAGGAGGAATGACATGCATGTTGGACACGAACCCGCGGCCGCTGCGGTAAGGACTGAGCCGCGGTACATGGGGCGCACGCTCTACCAGGTGACCGCGGGGTCAGTTCTGAATGTACCTGGTGCATTATAAAACATATCTGAGGGTCGCTTCTCAGAAATTCTCTGAGAATCTCTTTTATATCCGAGATAAACTGGTATTACCCAGACCTAGTCTCCTTCTAGTCGTCTCCTTCTATTCGTCTCCTTCTATTCGTCTCCTTCTATTCGTCTCCTTCTATTCGTCTCCTTCTATTCGTCTCCTTCTAGTCGTCTCCTTCTAGTCGTCTCCTTCTAGTCGTCTCCTTCTATTCGTCTCCTTCTATTCGTCTCTTTGCAGTCGTCTCTTTAGCAGTCGTCTCTTTGCAGTCTTCTCTTAGTATTCGTCTCTTTGTAGTCTTCTCTTAGTATTCGTCTCTTTGTAGTCTTCTCTTAGTATTCGTCTCTTTGCAGTCTTCTCTTAGTATTCGTCTCTTTGCAGTCGTCTCTTTGTAGTCTCTTTGCAGTCGTCTCTTTGCAGTCTTCTCTTAGTATTCGTCTCTTTGCAGTCGTGTCTTTTATTCTGTTGTCCTGGTTTAACTCTGTGCCGCCTTATTGTTCTATATCTTGGATCTATAACTTAGTCATTCTTTCTATTAAATGGTAACTATTTATCAACCTGGACTCTATATTTCTCATGTTTTTGTGTCTTAGTGACTGATGGGAACAACAACCTTTGACATTGGTCCAATAAGATCGCTGCAATGTAACGTCAGTTTCTAGTAGCGGATGAAGAAGTATTGAGATCCTTTATTACTTCAGTAAAAGTACTAATACCACACTTTAAAACTACTCTGTTACAAGTAAAAGTCCTGCATTGAAAATGTTACTTCAGTAAGAGTCTGTAAGTATCATCAGGAAAAAACACACACACACACACACACACACACACACACACACACACACACACACACACAGACAGACTGGACTGAAGTATAATACTGGAGTAAATGTACTTAGTTACATTCCACCACTGAGTCCAAAGCCTTTAATTAACACATTATTTAAAGACCAAATGACCAAACGACGAGGACAGTTTGAAGGTTGTAACGGAGAGTGTTGCAGTTTATGTGGCTTTCCGTCTCCGTCACCTCTCCGCTCCACATTCCTGCCGTCCTGTCTTATCTTTATTGGCTGCGGACGGAGGATTACAGCGGTTAGAGGACACTTTCTGAGCTCTGAGACGCAGATGTCCGGCCGAGCCGGCCCGAACCGGTTTAGTGCCCTGAAGGCAATATATCAGCTGCTTTTCTCAGGGATCATTTCAATGCGTTTGGCGCTTTTTATGACATTTTTGGGGCTTTTTTTCATTGTTTGTGATGCTTTTTTCGTCGCTTGGTCAAAGTTTTTGGCACTTGTTTTCGACTTTTTTAAAAACATTTTGGACACTTTTTTCAGGTTTAAAAATATATAAATATCACATGACATATGACACTTTTTCTTCGTAGTTATTTACCCATTTTTTGTCACTTTTTTCAACGATTTTGACACCTTTTTTTGTTGCTTATCCAAGATTTCTTTTCCACTTTTGGACCACACGTTATTTTTTTTGTTGTTCAGTTTTGTCATTTCTGACAAAAATACAAATTGACATTTTTTCTCTCAGCGCGGCTGCGTTGTGTGTGCTAGAGAGGGTCGGCCAGTTAATCTGACGTCTTAATGACATCAAACAGCCCAACTGGAGACAGAGAAGCTTGTGATTGGAAATGTCTTGATGTCAGAATCAGATGACAAGAAGCAGCAGTTGTTTTGCCCAGATTTGATCTCGTTATCCCAATTTCTGATTCGATTTTCTCCCAAACCATGTTCTGTTAGCTTGATGAGCGCTGACCTCAATATGACACGGGATAAAATGAAGCACAACATGTTTAAAAAGAAAATAAACGGTCATATTTTAGCACCGTGCCGTACTTTATTTTAACCAGGCCCACAGAGGACACAGACTACGTTTACATGCACATATACATTATTTATGTGCATGTAAATGAACTGAATGGCACCTAAATCGTGGTTGCAGCTGCTGCCGTGGTCCTGCTCGATGCCCTGTCAATGCGCCATGTGAGTCGCGCATGTGCAGAACGGCCGCCATCTTTGATCTTAGTTGACTGTTGATTTGTGTCTATCCTGCTTTATTCCCTCATAATGCCCATATTTAGTGCTGTCTGATTTAAAACGCTATCCTTGAACTGCTTTAGTTTTTATATTACCATGCCTACATTATTCTCTTATATTGTCCATATTTAATGCTGGTCTCTAGACTTTATCCTTGCACTACTGGACTTATTTGCACTACCACCATGACACACACACTCTCATAGAGCACCTTACCGTGCAGACTGAATCCCAGGGTCAGTCCCTGCCCTGTCACTGCAAGCCTCTCATGCTTATACATCCCTCAGCACATTCATCATTGGACTTTTCTTTTATTGTCCATATTATTCATGTGGATTTGTTATTTTATCATCCTGTTTATGATGTATGTGTATGTTGTGTGTGATGTCAATAAGCTACTGGGACCTTAAATTTTCCCTTGGGATCAATAAAGTATCTATCTATCTATCTATCTATCTATCTATCTGTCTGTTTCTACCTGACTAGATATGAAATGTGAAAAGGTCCATATACAATACAGTAGATATAGGCATGTATA
>NC_135867.1:1307467-1339340 GCF_031162955.1 Sander vitreus
ACCACAGTGTAACAAGTTAAAGTCCTGCAATGAAAATGTAACTTAATTCTGAGTGTGTGTGTGTGTGTGTGTGTGTGTGTGTGTGTGTGTGTGTGTGTGTGTGTCTATGTGTGCGCGCCGCCGTGTAAAAGTCTGGAAGTATCATCAGGAAAATGTAGTTAAAGTATTAAAAGTAAAGTAAAAATCCTCCCAGTGTAGAAAGTGTAAAGGATCCAAACAGTTGTGTGTTTAATGGTGTCACACACACACACACACACACACACACACACACACACACACACACACACACACACACACACAGTTGTGTGTTTAATGGTCTAATCATCTCAGCTGGACTTGTAGGCCGTTATATTGTTGCCTAGTTTCAGATTATATTATATATATTTTATATATATATATACATATATATATATATATATATATATATATATATATATGTATATATTGTATAAACTACATGTGTTCTGTGTGCAGTAATCTTAATGTGTAATGTAACTAATAACTAAAGCTGTAACAGATGAATGTAGTGGAGTACAAAGTACAATATGTCTCTGAAAATGTAGCGGAGTAGAAGTAGAAAGAGGCATGAAAAGAAAAAGACTCAAGTGAAGTACAAGTACCTCAACATTTGGTACTGAGGTACAGTACTGGAGTACATGTACTCCGCTGTAGTTAATTCATCAAACGCTCGGACTTTTATCTCCGATAATTCTGTGGAAATTCAGCTAATGAACGCGCAACAACCCTAAACATTACGCCTGTAAGATAACATGTACAAACAAAACAAGACCATCTTTAAATAAACAGACATATCGTTACACGTACTGTAACTTCTCAACAGCCTAACATACACAGTTTAACACAAGTTATTAGTATTTCAAAGTAAAAGCATTCCTGTTAATCGCCGCCAGCCTGCGGTAAATACGCATGACTCACAGGCCTTCATAATTCAAAGTAACTGCTGAACAATAATAATAATAATAATAATAATAATAATAATAATAATAATAATAATAATGTTAATAAACAAGCGTTAGGCTGAAGGAGATGGAAACGGAAAGACAACACACAAATCAGTTATAAACAATATTCACAGATTAAATGTTGGGACAGAAAGTCAGAAATCAGAAGAAAAAAAGAAGATTTTGCAAACATGAACAAACAAATAAACAAACATGTTAGACATACATTAATATGAAATAAACAAGAAAACAAATAGATGTAGCCTACTGTATATAAGTGGGACAGAAACACGCAGAGTGACACGAGGCACACGGCTTGATTCTGGAAACATGAACAAATATCTGAATGTGTTTTAATCACATCACATACAGATATGGACCTGTGTGTGTGTGTGTGTGTGTGTGTGTGTGTGTGTGTGTGTGTGTGTGTGTGTGTGTGTGTGTTTGTGTGTGTTTATGTCTGTGTGTTTGCGTGTACGTGTCTGTGTTTGCGTGTAAGGTGTGTGTGTGTGTGTGTGTGTGTGTGTGTGTGTGTGTGTGTGTGTGTGTGTGTGTGTGTGTGTGTGTGCGCGCGCGCGCGCGCCTATATACATACGCATGTACATAACATCATTTATGTTTTGTCTGTGTTGTTGTGTTTTACATCTTCTAAACATACATTTTGAACTGAATATTGCCACAGTAAGTAGCCCACACTTTGGACTTTGGACGAAAAATACAGAAAAACAAATACATAAAAAAAAAAGGGTTTAATTAGATCTCATATTCATGTTCTTTTAAAAAGTGCATTAATCACAAAAAAAACGAGCCCGTGTTAGATGAGCTGAGAAGGTTGAGTAGTCAAAGCCATCAACATGAGAGCCTTTCTGTCGGACAACTGCAGGGAAAGCCTTTCCTTTTCTTTTTCATCCGGCTCGTGCGCAACTTTCAAACCCAAACTAAACTCCAGATTTTAAAACCCCCGCTGATGTGTTCACGGTCCAATTTGCTGCGCGAGTTGACAAATGAAAGAACACATATATAAAAATCTTTTCACCACTGAATTACCAATATCACACCTAATAAACATCATGGTGTAACCAGTGGAGTAGTCGAATGTATGGTAGTGGGTATACTGTACTGTATATACTATATACTATATACTGTATATATATATATATATATATATATATTTAGTTTTGATGCTCAAAACTGGGTCTGGGAAAGTTTGAGCATCAACGACTTTCATGTATTTGGATACACTTTTACGCACCAATTTACGGTGGAAATCCCTTTATTTAGCCGATGTGAAGAAGAAAAACACAGATGATAATTCAAAATATATCAAACATATAATGGGAAGTATGTTGTTGCGCGTTATTGGGCATTTTTAAGTGGCTTTCTTAAGTGGGTATACCTGCGTATCACGTAGACTGTACACCACTGGAAACGTTTGTGCGTAAAAGCTTTCCAAAACACTCAAAAGTTCCCAAATCTGTGTCTGTGTAGCCAGCAACCAACTCCAACATGAAGTTCTCTGTTTCTTACAGTGCCGTGAGAGCAGCGGTGGCATGTAACTAAGTACATTTACTTCAGTACTGTACTTCCAAGTCCAAAGGTTGAGGTACTTGTACTTTGCTTGAGTCTTTTTCTTTTCGTGCCGCTTTCTACTTCTACTCCGCTACATTTCAGAGAGAAATATTGTACTTTTTACTCATTCATACATTCATCAGCGAGTAACATGTTCAATGCAGGACTTTTACTTGCAACGGAGTGTCTTTACAGTGTAGTATTAGTACTTTTACTTAAACTTTGTGTTGTCGTCCCGTCGACCATGCTACTTTGTGTTGTACTGGGTCGAAATTTCAACAATTATGTTCTTTTTCTACACGTTTCTCGACGTTTTTGTCGATTGTATTCATATTTTTTTTTTGTCGCTTTCTTTCCATTTGTTTTGTCACTTTTTTGGCGTTTTTTTAATTATTTTTTTTGTCATTTTTTAACAAGTTCTTTTGTCGCTTTTGTCGATGTTTCTGTCCCACTTTTTTTCCAATTTTTTTGGTCACTTTTTTCAGCGTTTTTAAGAAAAATATATTTTTGTCGATTTTTTTCCTGCGTTTTTGTACCTTTTTCCAACATTTGTCACTTTTTTCAACATTCTTTTGTCACAGCTCTGATATAAGAAGGTTTTTTGCAAACGGGTCACATTTGACCCGAGGACAACAGGAGGGGGTTAAGTAAAGGATCTGAATACTTGTTTCCAGCGCTCAGTGAGAGTACATTGGCACCATTGCGCATGTTAACTGCGGAGACTCTCCTCCCATCCTGGACGCGTTCCTCTATTGGCTGCCTCATTTCCTACGCGCACATCCAAACCATTTAAACCTGGGGGCCCTCACACCTTCACAGGGGTCACATTTCTCAGAGCAGCCTCTTCTGTCGGGAACGGAAACACAAGTGGAGGCTCGACAACATCGGCGATGGTTTTCTTTCTGGAATTATGAACTTTTGATTTTTATTTTTACGGCTGAAGAAGAGGTCGCTTTCAGAATGTGAAAGTTTGCGACTGCGTTCGGCTTTTTTTTGTCTCATTTTGTCTCCTTTGTGCATTTAAGGGAATACGTATTTAAGTGTTGAGGGAGTTCTGTTAGCTGTGGATCCCCGAACAGAGAGCGTTTTTTGGGGCAGCAGCACCGGAGAGAATAACGGCAAACAAGAACGTATGTGATCCGGTTTTAAAACGATAATTCTTCCAAAAACAAAATAAAAAATGAGACAGTTCATCCATGGAAAAGTTTAGTTCTTAAAGACAGCTTGGGGGGGGCTTAACCTCAACATATGAGCCTTCATATCGAGCCTGTGAGTTATTTGAATTGTCAGAGAACGCGGAGCGGTGTTTTTGACGTTTCGGGGTAGCAGCCGCGCGGGAAGAAACAACAACGACAGCGTCTGCGATCCGGCTCATCATGAACCTGATCGGGGGCTACCAGCACCACCACCCGCACCCCCACCACCACCTGATGCACGAGCCCTTCCCGTTCGTGCAGCGGTGTCACCAGGACGCGCCGTACTTCCAGAGCTGGGTGCTGAACCACGGCGAGCCGCCTCCGCCGCCGCAGTCTGGGTTGGACTTCCCGCTGCAGGCGCAGTACGCGGCCGCGGAGCACGGAGGGGGCGGCGCGGGGCCCGGGGCGGCGGCGCTGCACGACGCCCGGCTGGAGGCGCTCCAGGGCGGCGCGGGGAAGCGGAGGACGTCGGGGCCGAAGAAGGAGCGCCGCCGGACGGAGAGCATCAACACGGCGTTCGCGGAGCTGCGGGAGTGCATCCCCAACGTGCCCGCGGACACCAAACTGTCTAAGATTAAAACGTTGCGCCTCGCGACCAGCTACATCGCCTACCTGATGGACGTGCTGGACAAAGACTCCGGCGAGGCCGAGGGCTTCAAGGCCGAGATTAAGAAATATGAAAACCGGGATCTGAAAAGGAAACGGGAGCCGGTAAGTTCCTCCAAACCTCAAACAGATGTTAGTTTAAGTTTTTGAGCAATTAAAAAAAAGGAGGCCTGGCATGTTTTATTTTATTTTATTTTATATTCAAAGTGCATGAGCATCAAACATGGAAGAGCAATTAATAACAATAAAAAAAAATAGAATAGACGTTACAGTGCAGTATAACCGTGCGCCGCTCGTCGCAGGTCAAATGTAGGATCAGTTCACTGCTTTAATTGAATTTTGGGGTTTTTTATTTCATGTTTTTAGCATTTGAAAAAACTACCGATCCTGACTAAGCTGTGACGGTCTGTGATGATCCTCTAAATTGTAACCATTTGCCAAAATAGTTCATAATTTCAGATTTTTTTGGAACTAAAAAATGAGGGTTAGGGTTAGTTTGTGTGTTTTTGTTTTTATGGGTCGAAATTTCAACGTTTTATTGTTGTTTTTCTACACTTTTCTCCACGTTTTTTGTCGATTTCTATTCATATTTTTTTGTAACGTTTTTGGCGTTTTTTTTTAATTATGTTTTTGCCATTTTTTAACATTTTTTTTGGTCGCTTTCTTCGATGTTTTCCCCACTTTATTTTCCAATTTTTGTGTCGCTTTTCCCGATTTTTTTGGTCTCTTTTTTAGGCGTTTTTTCCCCCAACATTTGTCACTTTTTTCAAACGTTCTTTTGTCACAGTTCTGATATAAGAAAGAAGAAACATTTGACCCGAGGACAACAGAAACAGCTGTTGGTTCAAGTCTTCATTCAAGAGTCATTTCAAAAAGAAGAGAAAAGAAAAGGAGGGAATGTTCCTAAAGAGCCTTTAAGCCTCTAAACATCATTTAAGGTGGAATTTTAAAGATGTGCTCTGATCATCAGTTACAAAATAAAACGTAAAATATGACTAATGTATGAATGCACATATCTGTACATGTTGTTCATACATTGTTCATATTACATAGCCATATTTATTCTGCTCTTATAACACTTCACTATATTTCTGGTCCTGTCTATACTTTGTGTATCACATTGCACCTTTCTGCTCTTTTTTGCACTTCTAGTTAGACGCAAACTGCATTCCGCTGTCTCTGTCTCTGCACAATGACGATACATTTGAATGTAATCTAATAAAACATAACTGTAAGGTGACTGTAGATGAATCCAAACAACTCCAAACGTCAAACAGTTTAGTGTTAAAGTTTCTGAGTCATTTAATCTCTAGGCCTGAAATATTTCATTTGATCTGTTTACAAACCAAACGTATAAATATGAAACGTGTTAAGGTGGACGTCCAAACCAAACCGAGGCTGAATATATAACAGCCTTTTAACATGAGTAGTTTCTTAATAATGAAAATAACTGTAAACAGCTGTTAGTTTAAGCCTCGTGACGTCTTCCTGTTTGTTGTCTATAATGTTCAGTCCCTTTTATAAAAGTTTAGTATTTTTTATATATATATATATATATATATATATATATATATATATATATATATATATATATATATATATATATATATTAGTTTATTTTCTTTTTATTGGTCACTTGTTTCAACATTTTAATCGCTTTTTCTGACGGGTTTTCCCTCTTTTCCCTCAATGTTTTTCTCACTTTTTCAATGTTTTGGGTGTTTATTTTTTTTGCGGTTTTCATCGTTTTTTGTTGTTGTTGCTCTTTTTTAACGTTTTGGCGTGTTTTTTTTTATTTTATTTTTTTATTACATTTTCGGCGCTTTATCGACGTCCCATATTTTCTAATATATATATATAAAACAAATTTAAAAAAAACGTTGAAAAAAAACATGGACAACATGAGAGCTGAGTTTATCAGAGAAAAAATAATAAATAATAAAAAAATAAAACTGGAGGCTGGAATGTTTTATTTGATCTGTTTAGACTAATCCTAATCCTAAATATATATATATATATATATATATATATATGTGTGTATATATATATATGTATGTATATATGTATGTATATATATATATATATATGTGTGTGTATATATATATGTTACGGTGAGTGTAGAAACCAAACCTAGGCTATAGGATAACTATAAAAACAGTATTTTAAGGTGATTGTAGAAACTCCCAAACTTTCACATTATTAAAATAAATTGACCTGGTTTGGTTTGGTTTGGTTTGGTTTGGTCTGGTTTGGTCTGCCTGTGTAAGTACCCTCTAAACGATCCCCCATTTCTGTCTTGCGTCTTCTTAGCCCGCTTGATTCCACCTTTATTACCATTACTCGTTTTACACTTCTACACTTGTGTTACCTCACTGACATGAAATGATGCCTCATTTTGGAGTAAAACTAGCAGAAATTCTGAATTATTTTGACTAATAGTTAAGATCAAAGGAACATATGTTTATGTAGTATCACAGATTGGGTAGACCATGACCTGGGTAGACCATGACCTAGGTAGACCATGACCTGGGTAGACCATGACCTGGGTAGACCATGACCTGGGTAGACCATGACCTGGGTAGACCATGAAAGCAGTAGATCATCAATATTTATTTTAGTGTTGCATTGAAAGAAACCCGTATTTCTGATATAAAAACTGAAAAAACACGGGTCAAATATTTATATTTTTTAAACATTTTGTTGTTTTCTTTTCCGACACTGTTGTCACTTTTCACGTTTTCACGTTTTTGTCAATATGTTTCCACGTTTTTTTTGTCACTTTTTCCCGATGTTTTTGCCGATTTTTTTCGTCACTTTTTTTTTCCGTAACATTTTTACATTTTTTTCGGCAATTTCTTCCTCGTTTTTGAAGTTTTTTTTTTACGACATTTTTATCACTTTTTTTAACGTTCCTCTATCGATTAGTTTTCTCCAAATGCTGTAACGTTGACTGAGTAACCCTGACCCAGTGAAAGAAGTAAACTGATCATTTATTTTACGTTTGTACGGAACCGTTCATGTTATTGTCGTTGAAAGATACGGAGGCCCTGAGGGGACAAATCTAGTTTCATGTGCTCACGTGAAACTAAACTTTAGATTTTTCTTTGGGGCTCCGTAGAAAGAAACCCAAATGTTCTGATATAGAAACTTTTTGTAATTGCCTTAAATATTCTTTTTTGGGCTTTTCCGCCTTTATTTTGACAGGACAGCTAAGTGAGAGAGAGAGAGGGGGGGGGGGGAGAGAGAGACATCGAACCCTGGACGTCTGCGTCGAGGCATAAACCTCTCACTTGCCTATTGTGCGCCTGCTCTACCCGCTGAGCCAACCCAGCCACTAATACTGATTGCATCACATTTGACAACAGGAGGGATACAGATATAAAACATAACTTTAAGATTTTTAGTTTGATAATTATCCTTTCATTCAGTTCTAGTTTGAAGCCAACGTGTCCGAAATATAAACCAGCGCTGCTCCTTTTAAAATAATAATCACAAATATGATTTCTGTCAGTAATGAAGTCAGGACTGCTGATGGACTTTTGGAAAGATGTCGCATTTATTGAAGTAAAAAAAAAAGAAAAAAGGGAAACATTGAGTTCTACTTTTAATACTTTTTCCTGTTTTGAACTTTTAGCTTTTTTATTCAGAAAATCGAGACAAAATAAGATGTATCGCAAAACGTAAACGTGCAAAATGAAGTTTTCAGGATGAGTTTTTAGGATTGTTTTTGTGATCGTTAGGAGCCCAAATGTTTTATTTTTTATTATTATTACTGATATCATTTTATTACCACCTGAGCCCCGATACGAAGGACTGTTATTGTTTGTCGTAAATGATAAAAAACATAAAAAGTTAGACAACAAAGTGATAAAGAAACAGCCTGAATTATATTTTAGGACTTTATATTTTTAGTATATTTTGTATCTAGTAAAAATGTAACGTATGTACTGTTTATAAACCCTACTGAGTTAAAAAACAAACAGATTATAACTTATATATCTTATATAAACATATATATATATATATATATATATATACAGTATATTTATATATCTTCTCTAAACATGTATATGTTTGTATTTGATGTGTGCAACTGTTAGTTACTGTATAGTTAGAATGAACTCTTGTGTTGTCCTCGCGTCAAAATGGACCCTTTCTTTTAAATCAGAAATATGTTATGTTATGTATGGTTTCTTTTAACCATAAATAACATGGATGTGTGGATGCTCTTTGCAGGTAAAATGAATGTTTTGTTTTTATTAATTGTTGTGTTTTTATTCAGTTTTATAGCATTTGAAATTCTTTTTTTTTAATGGTTTCACAACCGTATCGTGACTGAAGTAGACGGTGACTCACTCAACAATTCATAACTTCTGCTTTTCTTTTCTTTTTTGTTAACTCAAACATCAGGTATAATATCATATCAACTAATTCACCATGAATTAAAAAAAACGTTACAAAAAGGTCTTTTTCTGTTTTGACGTGGAAGGATAACTAGTTCCTGGTCGACGGGAAGACAAATGAAATATTCCAACATCAGTCGATTATTCTGAATTCCCCAAATCACCCCTGATGAACCTGCAAGTGTGTGTAACGTCTGTGTGTTAAACCTCTCCAAACACTCCCAAAAAACTGTTTCTTCTTCTTTTTAATCAAACTTGAGACAGTTATAAACCATTTTTATTCATCCGTGTATCCAGCAAATAAAACACTGTCGCTTGAATAAAAACATTTTCTTTTCACTTTTATGCGACCAACTCCAACAAGCAGATAACAAATATAATAACATAGACTATGAGTCCATTTTTATTCTGCTGCCGAATTCCCCAAATCACACCTAATAATAAACATCCAGCGCTGCATCTCTCCAAACACTCACGAAAAATATGTTTTTTTTAACAGAAAATATGGGACGTCGAAATAAGCGCTGACAATGTAAAAGAAACAAACAAACGTCCAAAAGAAGTGACCAAAACGTTGAAAAAGTCACAAAAATGTTGAAAAAAGTGACCAAAAACGTTGAAAAAGTCACAAAAACGTCCAAAAAAAGTGACCAAAACGTTAAAAAAAATCAACATGTTGATGAATTTGGGTGTTTAATTAAATTTTAAAGCATATGAATAGTTGTTTTTTACAAAAGAACGTTGAAAAAAGTGACAAAAAACTTGGAAAAATGTCACAAAAATGTCAAAAAAGCTTAAAAAATGGCAAGGAAAATGACAAACGTTGAAAAAATTTGTCAAAAATGTGTCAAAAATGTCCAAAAAATGCGGCAAAAAAAAATCAAAGCTGGGGGCGGCAGTATCTCAGTCAGCAGGGAGTTGGTTTGGGAACCAGAAGGTTGTTGGTTCAAGTCCCCATACAGACCAAAGTATGGTGGTGGACTGGTAGCTGGAAAGGTGCCTGGGCACTGCCAATGTGCTTTTGAGCAACGCTCCGAACCCCTAACTGCTCGGGGCGCCTGTCCGTTGACAGCTGCAGCCCCCCCCCCTCACTCTGACATCTCTCCATTAGTGCGTGTAGAGGTACTGAGCAGTGTACCAGTGTGTGTAATGTGTATAATAATAACAGGGTTATTTCCCCTTGCGGGATTAATGACGTATACATTATTATTATAACAAAAAAACTTGGAATTAAAAAGTGACAAAAGTGTCTAAAAAGACGACCGAAACGTACACTTACACTACAAAAATTTGTTATTTCTCATATGTTGCACATCTGTGTCACCAGCAACCAAAACCTTCTCGTCTCTTTCTCTAGGTTTTGTTGCTCTATAAAAAAAAAAAGACGCAAAGAGAAGACGCAGATAACCAATATGTTGACATAAGTACATTATTTTCACTGCTGAATTCCCAGAGTCCCACCTCATAAACATCCGAGTGTGTAAAGTCTCCAAACACCCTTGTGTTGTCCTCGGGTCATATGGTTGTTGTTTTTTTAAACTGGCCATGTGGCCCGGTTAGCTCAGTTGGTAGATCGGGCGCACATATATAGAGGTTTCCTCCTCGACACAGTGGGCTCGGGTTGGATCCGACCTGCGGCCCTTTGCTGCATGTCATCCCCCCTCTCTCTCCCCTTTCATGTCTTCATCTGTCCTGTCAAAATAAAGGCCTAAAAATGCCCCCCCAAAAAAACTACATTGGCCAAAGATAACATGGATGTATTCCATACAACGATCTTTGCAGGTAAAATCAATGATTTTATTGTATTTTATAGCATTAAAAAACAAGACTAAACTAAACAAACTAAACGTTGACAGTCTGTGATTCCCTCAACATCCTCTGATCTTAACTATTAGGCAAAATAATTCATAATTTCTGCTTTTTTTTTAACTCAAAAATCAGGTCAAATGTCATATGAACTAGGATTATTGACCATGAATAAAAGAAAGGGTTAAAAAAAAGTGACAAAAATAGATCATTTACTATTTAGACCCGGCAGGTTCCTGGTCCAATGGAAGAAGCATCTTATTTCGCTTTTGTCACTTTATTTCTTTTGGGACTTTTGGGCAGCCGACTCCAACTCCAACTACAACTCTCACTTAGCTAAAGTACAGTTGCGTGTATTTTAGCCCAGATATAAATTGGTGTATTGTTATTTGTTATTGCTCATGTTTTTGCAATAAATAATTTGTAAAAAAAAGTGACAAATCCAGCATGTATCATATAGTAAATACGTAAGTACAGTTTATTTCTAGAGCACGTTTAAATACAACGTCAGCCGACCAACGGGCTTCACAAAGAAGCACCGAAGTGCTGATGAAGTCATACAAATGTTAGAATAAAAACAGAAATAGAAAAGTAGAAATAAAACACACATACATATGTTTGTAGGACTTTATGAGACTTTATTTAAACTTAAATGTTGCCTTTTATAGTAAATCACAGCTGCAAGTTGAATCGTTATTTTGGCTCCATTATTTTGCACGTTACCGTTTTGCGAGTCAACTCCTTTATTAATCCCAAACTGGGAAATTTCTGTTTCAGCAGCCCTTGAGTGTCAGTATTTTAGCGTCCCCATGATGATGATGATGATGATGATGATGATGTTTCTGTGTGTTCTGTCCCAGACTGACGGCCTGCACGAGTCTTTGGAAGCCGGGAAGAAGGCGAAGGGTCGGACCGGTTGGCCGCAGCAGGTCTGGGCTCTGGAGCTCAACCAGTGACCCTAAGCCTAAAGAAAACCCTCCTCCCGGACCCTAACCCTCCTCCTGGACCCGAACCCTAAAGAAAACCCTCCTACCAGACCCTAACAAAAACCCTCCTCCCGGACCCTAACCCTAAAGAAAACCCTCCTACCAGACCCTAACCCTCCTCCTGGACCCGAACCCTAACAAAAACCCTCCTCCCGGACCCTGACCTTCCTCCCGGACCCTAACAAAAACCCTCCTCCCGGACCCGAACCCTAACAAAAACCCTCCTCCCAGACCCTGACAACTCCTCCCGAACCCTAACCCTAACAAAAACCCTCCTCCCAGACCCTAACCCTAACGAAAACCCTCCTCCCGGACCCTGACCCTAAAGAAAAGCCTCCAGCCTCCTCTCAGACTCTGGATTCAAATCAGATTGAAAACAAACCACTGACTGACTGAACCAAAACGGAGAGAGAGAGAGAGAGAGAGAGAATGAAAGGACCACATGCAGTCGGAGACGGTGCGGTCTCTGAGTGACTGTAGGTGTTTGATATTTGTGGTATTTCTGCCTTTTGATGTTTTGATGTTCCAGCCCCCTTCGTACTGTAGACCAGATGTTGCCACATGTGTCCGAAAACAACATCTGTCTCCCCTAAAAAAATGTGTTTTTATCTGGCGTCGAGTGGCGGTGGAGCAGAAAATGAATAAATTATAACACGTCAAGTGGAGTAAATGTAGAGGAACGCTAGGCCTACTACAAGTGCAAACATGAAGTTGTTTTGGACTTTTTTTATTCTATGTTTTTCAGAGCTGCAAAGATTAATCGATTCGTTATGTATTAAATTACCCGCCAATTAATCGCTTTGAGTCATTTTTTATTAAAAGTAAAAGTAAAAATTCTGATTCCAGCTTCTTAAATGTGAACATTTTCTAGTTTCTTGACAGTTATCTCGCCGAAATGCAAAGTCACGCTTCAGTGTTTAATTTAAAGGTGCCGTAGGTCGGATTGTGAAGATCCAGGACTTAGCCAAAACATTTGAACATCAACAACTTCTCAGTCCCTCCCCCCCCCTTTCTGCTAAAGCCCAAAACGGTCTCCTAAGCCCCTCCCCCCACAAGGGAGAATGAATGCGTGTGCGTGAGCAGTGATTGATACGCAGTTAGACACTCCCCCTGGCCCTGATTGGTGCATCTGAATAGTTAGACACTCCCCCTGGCCCTGATTGGTGCATCTGAACAGTTAGACACTCCCCCTGGCCCTGATTGGTGCATCTGAACAGGGAGCGGTGGATTTTTGCAAATCCCACTACAGGCTGTAGGTGGAGCCAGAGGAGCCGGATTATTTTTTTATTTACCAGCTTCATGTAGTTCTCCTGGAACATAGGGTCAGTTTCAGCAGATATGTTTTATAAGTCTTACCTACTGCACCTTTTAAGAAGTCAAGATAGTCATACATTCATTTAAAAAACTCATTATTATGGTGTTATGCCACTTTTGAAGCTTTACAACGTTCTGTGGATCTATGTGAATTAGCAGAATTATTTCAACAAAAACCTTTAGCGCTGCAAAGATTAATCGATACAACTTCTCTGATGTCATCTTGTTAAATGTGAATATGTTCTAGTTATTTCTCTCCTCTGTGACAGTAAACTGAATATCTTTGAGCTGTGGACTAAACAAGACATTTGAGGACGCCATTTTGGGCTTTTTGGGAAACACTGATCCACATTTTCAACATTTTCTGACATTTTAGAGGCCAAACAACTAATCCAAATGCTTTGCAGTGATTTTATTTGGAAATGATTCTTATTTCATTGGCCTCAACGTTCCTATACTTCAAATACACAAAAAAAATAAGAAAAGAAAAGAAAAACTCTTTTTAATGTCATGTAAATGAAATGAATGTAGAAATCATTTCTGTCCCAGAGGAAACACATTTTTGAGGGGAAACCTTTATTTTTATTTGCTCACTGTTTCATCCCGCAGTCAGAATATTTTGAATAACATGAATCCATCATTCCCAGTCAGATCGCTGGGTTACGTTATAACCTTGGTTCTCTGAGTGAAGAGACTATCTCTCCACCGTTACGGAGAGATAGTCTTCTTACGATAGAGAACTGTCACAAAGAAAGAAACTCAGACTGTAAACTATATAACTGCCGGCTGTTGTTGATGTTTCTTGTAGAAAATTATTGAATTTACTGAATCTACCTCAAAAATTTAAGTCACTGTCTGTTCTGAGAGTTTCCGACATGTTGTTAAAAAACACTAAAACTAAAAGGGATAAAAGCTTTATTTCTGTGCGAAATGTTGATGGAAATGTACATTGATTGTGAAGTTATATATAGTTACGTAAATAAATGAATTATTTTAAGTCACTCCAGCTGTAGTGAAGGTGTTTTTATTTTCTTGCTGAATCACCTGAACATTTTTCGACATAAATCAAAAAATCACATAATTTAAAAATGATTGTGTGAATGTTGATTCAGCAGCATTCACGGTATTGTTATTCACTTTTCAGTCGCCTACTACTTCTGCATACTTTCAGTTACAAAAAACATTCATGCATCAAAATGTTCAGCTCTTTAAGAACATTTAAACATGTATTTAACTTTTTCCTACTAATTATATTTATGATGGTATTAAGCTTTTCTCATATTTTTTTTTACATTGAAAGTCAATGGAACCATCTATAACTCCTCTTCAGGCTTCTTCCACTTTTAAATGTTACTACTACTGTACATACCTTCACCTACAGAAGTCATTCAGACTTTAAACCGTTCACAAAACACTTTTTTCAACATACTATACTATGACTTTTTTATGACTTTTTTTCAACATGTTATACTTTGACATTTTTATGACGTTTTCAACATACTATACTATGTTGAAGGCATGTTAGCTCAGTGGTTAACAATTATACAACAAGCACCAGCAAGTTCCTGTGCACTTTTATGACTTTTTTATGACTTTTACCGACATACTATACTATGACTTTTTAATGACTTTTTTGGACATACTGTACTATGAGTATTTTATTACTTTTTTCAACATAACATACTATACCATGACTTTTTATCACTTTTTTCGACGTACTATACTATGACTTTTTATTATTTTTATCAACGAACTATACTATGTTGAAGGCATGTTAGCTCAGTAGTTAACAATTATACAACAAGCACCAGCATGTTGCTGAGCACTTTTATGACCTTTTTATTACTTTTTTGACATGCTATACTATGACTTTTTATGACATGCTATACTATGACTTTTTCGCCATACTATACTATGACTTTTTAATGACTTTTTTGACATACTATACTATGACTTTTTTTCGACATGCTATACTATGACTTTTTAATGACTTTTTTGGACATACTATACTATGACCTTTTTATCACTTTTTTCGACATGCTATAGTATGACTTACCATTTTTTTCGACATGCTATACTATGTGTTTATCACTTTTTTCGATATACTATACCATGACTTTTTCGACATGCTATACTATGACCCTTTTAATACTTTTTTCGACATACTAGACTATGACTTTTTATCGCTTTTATCGACATGCTATACTATGTTGAAGGCATGTTAGCTCAGTGGTTAACAATGATACAAGCACCAGCATGTTGCTGTGCACTTTTTTGACCTTTTTACGACTTTTTTGACATACTATACTATGACTTTTTTCAACATAATATACTATGACTTTTTTATGACTTTTTTGGCTTACTTTCCAATTACTTTTTACTGACTTTTTCGAAATGCTATACTATGAATTTTTTATGACTTTTTTCGACATATTATTCTATGACATTTTTCACTTTTTTCAACATGCTATACTATGACTTTTTTGACTTTTTAATGACTTTTTTTGACTTTTTAATGACTTTTTTTGACTTTTTAATGACTTTTTTCGACGTGCTATACTATGACTCTTTGATTACTTTTTTCGACATGCTACACTATGACTTTTATGACTTTTTTCTACAGTATGCTATGACCTTTTTCGACATGCTATACTATGACCTTTTTATGACTTTTTTCGACATACTATATTATGACTTTTCAACATACTATACTATGACCTTTTTATGACTTTTTTTCGACATACTATATTATGACCTTTTTATGACTTTTTTCGACAAACTATATTATGACTTTTCAACATACTATACTATGACCTTTTTATGACTTTTTTTCGACATACTATATTATGACTTTTTTATGATTTTTTTCGACATACTATACTATGACTGAAAAGACTACTTCCATTCCATTTCGCTCTTTCAATTCACTTCGTGAATGAATGTGTTGAATCTGTCACTTTGCTGACCTGTGCACTGCTGACAGGATTCCTTTGTTTGCTAGACATGTGCCATGAGCCATGTGGAAAGATTGTTTGTTCGAATCATCTTTTAAAGCCTGTGCAGTTGTGAGTAGTAAACTCACATCTCCTTTGTTCATTTGTATACTTTGTTTGATTTATGTGTTGATTGACCGCTGTCTAATTGTATTGTCATCTCTTTATTTTCCCTTTTATGCAGCACACAGACCTGAATGCAATGAATCAAAATCACCTTGAATGATAAGAAAATAAAATAACACTGTTGCATCAAACCCTGCCTTCTCCCTGCTCTTATTCATCACTCCATATCACTTGACGTCTTCTGACCGAGACTGTTTGCTCACCAAACCCTCACTCCACCTGAACCATTTCACATCACCCTACAGTTCCTTCAATGACCTTTTAATGACTTTTTTTTTCCCAACATACTATACTGACTTTTTCACCATACTATACTATGACTTTTTATGACTTTTTTCGACATGCTACACTTTGACTTTTATGACTTGTTTTAAATACTATACTATGACCTTTTTATGACTTTTTTCAACATGCTATACTCTTACTTTTTATCACTTTTTTCACCATTCTATACTATGACCTTTTTCGACATGCTATACTATGACTTTTTTTCAACATACTATGACTCTGAAGTCAAAGTTGAAATAAAGGTTTACCTGATTGTCCTGAGAAGTCATATCTGGTTCGGCAGTCGCATTATAATTGTACACATTTTTATTCCACATATACAAGTTAAAAAAACATCTTCAGTAAAATAATTTATAATTTCTGTGCCAATCAGTCAGGTGTTCACAAATGAAATTGCAAAGTTTGGCTCCAAAAATAAAGTGTTCCCCGCTGAGAAAAAGTGACATCTTATTTTTACTAAAAGTTTGAATGCTGCTGCTGTATTTATGATCTCTTACGTTTCCCTCTCTCTGTAATTAATTTGAGGATCTACAGTGACACCCAGTGGTCTGTTCCTGAAACAACACAATATGAAGAAACTACAAACTTTCCCTGGAGAGACAAATCCAAGACATATTTTCCTTTGACTGTCTTCATCTTTAAAGGGTAACTTCTGTATTTTTCAAACCTATTTACCACCTAATCTGGTGTAGTTTGGTGATGGTGATTTCGGGGCCGTTTCATGTTAAACAAAAAGGATCTTACTCCTTATCAAAAAGGTCTATGTAGGGATCCTTTCCATAATGTTGTCAGACACAGAATAATTACAGTATTACATTACATGTCATTTAGCTGACGCTTTTATCCAAAGCGACTTACAATTAAGTGCGTTCAACCTTGAAGGTGCAAACTCCAGACAAGTAATAAGTGCAAGTACATTAGCTTTAAATAAGTAAAACTACAAAAAGCCATATGAAAGTGAAGCATCAAGAAATATATATCTATTTTTTTTCTCCTTTATTCGAGGTGTAGTCAGAAGAGATTGTTAATAAACCCTTAATTCACCCATTTACATGTGGAAATATGCTGGCTCTATACACGCTAAAAGTCCTGATTATTTACATGGAGTCTGGTGGAAATATGCTGGCTCTATACACGCTAAAAGTCCTGATTATTTACATGGAGTCTGGTGGAAATATGCTGGCTCTATACACGCTAAAAGTCCTGATTATTTACATGGAGTCTGGTGGAAATATGCTGGCTCTATACACGCTAAAAGTCCTGATTATTTACATGGAGTCTGGTGTAGTTTGATTATGGTGATTTCGGGCCTGTTCCATGTTAAACTAAAAGGATCTTACTCTTTAACTAAAAGGTCTATCTCTGTAGGGATCTTTTCATAATGTTGTCAGACACTTAGAATAATAACCTGAGTCTGTCAGCAGCAAAACGTTATATATTGCAGGTTGTTTTGTCTTGCATAATACTGGACCAATGTCAGATTGTTGTTTCCATCAGTCACTTAGACACAAAAACATAGGAAAATAGTGTCCAGGTTGAAAAATACCAGTTAGCCTTTAATATAAAAAGTTATAAACAGATTTTCAGAATTTCCATATGAAGTGTAAAAACAGTTTTAAAAAAAAACCAACATGTGGGACACGTGAGCAATCTGAATGAAGAGAGACGAGACGGTTGCTTCTGTCTGTACAATACATTTATTATAATTATTAGGAGCAATAAGCAGCAGTATTTAAATATGTTTTTTCTTCTAATACAACAATTGGGTTAACGTGGCCTATGTGTTAATAAAGCTGGGTGTTATCTACAAGACACTAACAAACCTACAAGCAAAATGGAAAATAAAACAGACACTAACAAAATAAACCCTGTGGAAAGCAGAGCATTTAAACATGGCGCGTGACAGAGTGCAGAAACCCCAAACTGTGTGTACAATCTTTGCCGTCACAACCACGAAAAGAAAACCAAGTTTAATAAAAAGAGTTGGAGTTTAAGAGTTTTGAGAAGATGCAAAACCAACAGGTTGTCCGTTGCCTTGGAGGTTTGAGAATTTAAATAAACGTTATTCAGCAGCGTTGGATTCATCTTATCAAACGTTTTAAGCCAAAGATCATTTTTACAATCCCGGCTTAAAACATAATATCCAATCCAACAATCATTGACCGTCTTCGATTTTCTCTTTCGTTTTAACAAACTAAAACAATAATTAGGGAAACAAATCGCCAAAACGCAGTCACTGCGCTTCAATGTTTACATAACGCACGTAAATAATTTAACAAGTCAAGATGGTCATAAACTCATAAAAACAAGTACACTTTACTTGAAGGTATCTACAGAAGAGTGACATGACACCGTCATAAACAAGTCATAAACGTTTATGACATAACGCTTCTTTTTGTAAGGGTCATTCGGTTTTTGTCATGACAAGTTATGGTTAGGGTTCATGTGTCACGACAGTGTCATGTCACTCTTATGTAGATACCTTCAAGTGTTACCAAAAAAGAAAAAAATGGTGCGATCCATGTTGGCAGGATTATTTCAGCAAAAACTTATAGAGCTGCAAAGACTAGTCGATTAGTTGTCAACTATTAATCGCAGTGTTTTGATAATCGATTAATCGTTTGAGTTATTTTTCATGAAAACGCAGTCAAACTTCTGTGATGTCAGCTTGTTAAATGTGAATATGTTCTAGTGTCTTCTCTCCTCTGACAGGAAACTGAATATCTTTGAGTTGTGGACAAAACAAGACATCCGAGGACGTCATTTTGGGCTTTTTGGGGAAACACTGATCCACAACAAACCAAAAAACTCATCCATTCATCCAGAACATAATCCACACATTAATCGACTATGAAAACATCGTTAGTTGTAGCCCTAAAAACCTTTAAACACGTCATAAGACAACTTCCACTGAGGGAAGACATCCATATTCATGTTTAATAATTTGATCAATTATACAAAAAGAAAGAAAAACATTGAATTTCTTTTCTCCTTTACAGTCATCATGAAATACATCCGGGGTATGCAAAGTATCAAATCAACTATAAACACTGCTTTTAAATATTAAAATGACGCTAATAATTACTCTTACACCTCTATCACACACACAAGATCTACTTCAGGTGGAAAACAAAGAGAAAGATGGAGACCTCTAAATGATATGCACACGGATACAACTTTATACAACTTAAGGCTGAACTAAAGAGACGGACAGAAAACTGGGTTAAAAAACAAAAAAAAGTGTGAATTTAGCTACCGACACCTGGATGCACAGAGAAAATTAATCAATGTGTGTGTGTTCATACGTACAAAAAACAGCTAGCAAGGAGGAGGAGAAGTGAGGGTCATTCACCACCATCGGTCTCTTAGTGCATTCCATTTGGCTCGGAAGTCGGACGCCGGAGCCGGGAATAACGTCACCCACAGCTGAATGCGTTTCCATTTACAAGTCAGATTTTTCATTGTGGGTTATAGCTCAATCCAGGTTAGCCATTGTTGATAATAATGCATTACGCTGATTTTTTGTGTGCATACAAACAGCGTAACAACATATCCACAGATAGAAGTTGGGAAACACTGTGTGTACGACTGATTTAGTGAGACACAAATACAACAGAAGTGCTCATAACTGTATGTAACTACAGCTTTCACTACTGTGGATGCACGGAGAAGCCATGTGGGTTTTTCCGAGCTCGGAAATCCGAGATCAGGGTGCGCGTTTCTCCGAACTTTGACCTCGGAAAACCCGACTTCCGAGTACAAATGGAATGCACTTTTTGAATGTTCTCCCCAGCTGGGAAACGGGCAACTAAAGGATGAAACATCAGGACCGAGATCAGCACGTTCTTCATTTCCTTTAGACATTATTGAGAATGAAGGTTTGTAAAGAGAGGAGACGTCCCTCCCCTTCCGGTGGAACACCATGGGACTTTATTTTGGGGGGAAAAAATCTGAACTGTAGTGAACGGGGAGAGACTAATAATTGGTTGATCCTGTTTTATTTGAGCCATTAATTACACATATGTTTGTCAGTTCAAAAGATCATTTTGCAAGTGAGTTGAAACGTGTTATATGCTTCTTGAGTTCAGCGCGGTCTGGGCGGCGCTATGACTCAAAAAGCGGCCTGGGGCGAACCTCCAAGATATTTGTAACGCGGGACAAAGTCACACAGGTCACGTAGCAATGATTGGCTACGGAAGAGAAGAAAGTCTATCCTTGAAGCCGCTCTGAACGCAATCAGTACGAGAGACTAGATGGTTTCATGGCGACCAATGCAACACCGCAAGCATGAAACCCGTTTGAGTCTCAGTTTGTCCTGACTGTTTGTATCAGACTGTGAAAATGCGTCGTTAGAAAGACTCGTCAGCCCAAATTGTCTGAGTGATGTATCTCTGTGAAGCTATGATGTCTGTGTGTTTGGTACCAGGACGTAACGTTACACCTTCTCTCTCTTCCCGGCTGATAAAGAGACGCTGGATAAAACACAGCAGGTAAGATAACGTTTCATGTTTTGTGGAGCTAAGCTAGCTAGCTAGCAAGCGAGCGAGGTGACGTATATTGTGCGAGAGACGAGAGATGTAGATCACCGAGCGGTTTCACACAAAACTAAGTGGTACTACGACAAACTGAGACTTTCTTCACTTGCAAAAGTATCTTTTAAACTGACAAACATGGTGTGTGTAATTCATGGCTCAATTCAAACGGGATCAAAACATTATTAGTCTTTCCTCGTTCAATACCGGACCAACTTCCAATGTTGGGTTCCAAGGTCCCATGGTGGTCACAGGAAGGGGAGGGACATCGGTTACACTTTACTTAAAAAGGTATCTACATAAGAGTGACATGACACAGTCATGAACATTACAAACAAGTCATAAACGTTTATGACATAATGCTTCTTTTAGGAAGTGTCATTCGGTTTTTGTCATGACAAGTTAGAGTTAGGGTTCATGTGTTCATGACAGTGTCATGTCACTCTTGCGTAGATACCTTCAAGTAAAGTGTTACTGGGACTTCTTCTCTCTATGCGGTGACACTTAAACTGACCCTGAGCCCCGATAGGCTGGACGTGATTTCAGCAAAGGCAGAGCCCCTTTCCGACCATTCATTCATTCATTTACAAAAAAAATAATGTTTAAAAAATAAACTAAATCCCACTCAACATCATTCAATTCCGACAAGCTTTCCTGTTTGGCAAAAGCGTTCCTCTCGATGTTAACAGTCGACTCGGCGAAGAAAAAAAAATACCCAAAATTACTGAAAACGTTTCGTTTTTTTTTTACTCTCAAGGCCGCTTTTTTGCACATTTGGTTACACTTTATACGCCGACGATGGAGCACTTTATAACAACAACTTATGAGCAGACCCGAAACGGAATCTGCGGTGCTTTCTTCTTTTCAGTTTTCAACGGTGATCCAGAAAGAAAATCAATGGGGGTTTTTTGCGGACTGTTTTTCTGCTCGGGGGGGGGGAGGTCGGGGGGGGGATGAGTTTTGTTTAAATTCCACAGATGTGTCCACAGATTACATTATGAGGTCAAAGTATCAGAAGACTTTGTGTTTGCCGCTCACTCACTCACATTATTTTATGTGTATTAAACCGTAATTCTCATGTTTTATCCAGAATCTGAGTCGATCGAGTGTTAAGTGTGAGTTTTTTGGAGGTTAACATTACATGAGTAAAACTTAAATGTCCGTCATGGCTGCAGCACAGGTTAAGTGCCCAAGACAAATCTCCCACCTTGTGGGACAATTACGTTAATCTTGAATCATCAAAGTTGTGTCAAATTGGGGTACTCGGTTACGACCCGTTACACTAATAAATTAGTGTGATCATTTTTAGTGTGATATATTTATAGATTTATAGAGACTTATATCCAGCTTGTGATGTCATTACTTCACTTAAAGCACCCGATGACCACTTAGAGTAACTTATAATCGCATTATAATGCATTATAAGAGCGGTTATAATGTGTTACAACTGAGAATTAGGGCTGGGTATCGCCACTGACTTCCTGATTCGATTCCGATTCACAAGGTCCCGCTTTGATTTAATTTCAGATTCTATTTATCGATTGGTTTCTGCATCGATTAGGGATATTTCAGTTACCATAGCATCGCAGTACATTGTACTAGGAGCCCTCTAACCTGCTGCATTATTAAAAATATGAATGTTGTCGTTAAGAAATGACCCCAAAGCAGTTACATGGAGACAGAAACAACATGTGCAAGTGCTTTCTTTAGTGCAGAGGGTGCGATGCCGAGACGGAGACCTAAAGCTACACATCTGTGAAAATGGCCGTGCCAGTTTTCTCCTCGCCAAACCTTTGCCTAACTTTGGAGCAGTTATTTGAAATGACACGGATTCCTTAGATCGTCTAGTTTCATTTGATACCGATATCTTCAGTCTGGCTTTAAAACCGAGCCTCTTAAAAAGATTGCTTTTAGGAATAGGACTGAGTACTGAATACAACATTTTAAGTATATTAAAAAAAAAAAAAAAGCATCCTCATTTCAATACTTATGAAGCTTATCTTAACAGTCAGTGAGCCAATCAGCATGTAGCATGCTTCTTCCAAGATCTGATAATGTCTGTGATTGGCTGTCTAACGTTACAAGTCGTAGAGACATGCAGGAAAAACTCAGACGGGCTCACGTAATAGGAGCTGATACATAAATATAAAGATTTGTGACGTAATGTGTATTGTCGTAGTTTCTTTTCGTTTTAAAAAATTGGTATCGAAAAAATAATGTTATATATCGTTACCGGTATCAAAGTCACGGTATTGGATACCGGTATGGGGTATTTTTGAACAATCCCCAGCCCTACTCAGGTTTTTATGAATCAATATCGTGTCATTCATAGGGTTGGGCGTCGTATTGTTTTTAACAATTCTGAAATCCGATTCTCCCTTTTCAATTCAGATTCTTTTGAGGGGTGGCGTTGAAACGGGGTCACGTGCTTATTTCACAGATAAAAGGAACATTTTATTTTAATGTATCACAGTTTTTTACCGGGCTTCTTCAATAACTCATACGATGCGTTACAACTTGGCGGCATAGAAATTGTTTCCGTACACTGCATTCAACCAACTCACTTCAGACCGGACGCGGTTTAACATTACAGAATGATGACGTAAAAACCCCCGTGCAGCGAGTCCCGGTCCCCGACAGTCTTTAAGAAGCCGAAGCTTTCTGCTGAGGAGAGGGAAACGGCCGCTGTGAAAACACGCGCAGAGACAGTTTCTTTTAAAGGTCCCATGACATGGTGCTCTTTGGATGCTTTTATATAGACCTTAGTGGTCCCCTAATACTGTATCTGAAGTCTCTTTTATATAGGCCTTAGTGGTCCCCTAATACTGTATCTGAAGTCTCTTTTATATAGACCTTAGTGGTCCCCTAATACTGTATCTGAAGTCTTTCCTGAAATTCAGCCTTGGTGCAGAATTACAGCCACTAGAGCCAGTCCCACAATGAGCTTTCCTTAGGATGTGCCATTTCTGTGTCTGTAGCTTTAAATGCTATTGAGGAGGAGAGGGGGGGAGGGCAAGGTGAAGAGTGGGGGTGTGGCCTTGACCAACTGCCACTTTGCAAGCCATGATCTCTCTCTCTCTCACTCTCCAAATTCTCTGGGTGGGCAAAGCAGAGAAAGGGGAGGTAACCTTTCCCCTTATGACGTCATAAAGGGAAGATTCCAGATCGGCCCATCTGAGCTTTCATTTTCTCAAAGGCAGAGCAGGATACCCAGGGCTCGGTTTACACCTATCACCATTTCTAGCCACTGGGGGACCATAGGCAGGCTGGGGGAACTCATATTAATGTTAAAAAACCTCATAAAGTGACATTTTCATGCCATGGGACCTTTAAATGTGAAGACGGCAAAAAGAGCAAAAAAAAATAAATAAAGAATTCATTCCGTCGTAATGCCAGCCTGAATTCTCCGTTTTCAGTGTCCTCCGAGGAGGCCCAGAGTCTGGTCTTCTAGAGGAGAGGGACGGAGGCGTGGGAGATTGCCGGAGCAACAGCTGCTGCTTGTTTGCTTCGTGTAGCCGTTAGTGGTGTCCGGGGGTTTGTGAACAGCTGTGTGGATTATTAATGGTGACTTTGTTGTTGTTGTTGTGGTTTTTGTAGTTTAGTCCAGCGGTTTGCTGCCACCGCCGCCGCCACCGTCTTTCTGGTCCAAGCGGCTCTTGCTGCTCTTCACCATGTAAATAAAGTAGGTCAGCGTCTCCTTCTCGTTCACCGGGATGTTCCTGAAGTGACGACTCACCGTCTGCAGAAAGAGAGAGGAGAAAGACATTAAAAAGGAAAACTCAGAGCTGCAACGATTAGATTAGCTGTCAACTATTAAGTTAATGGACAACTATTTTGACAATCGATTAATGGGTTGAGACATTTTTTATGAAAAAAAAAGAAATAAATAAAAAAAGAAAATCGGCTAAATCCTCTGATTCAACCACATTAGAAAGGTTTAGTAAGCAACGTTAATCCAATATAGTTGTAGCGGCAATCTGACCACAAAAAAATGCCAATTTCCAACGCTTGCTGGTGCAAATAATGAGGTCCGCCTTCGTCTAAAGGTTAACCTTTTGTTTTATAAATGCCTTTAACACCACCTACAAAAACACTGACTGTGAAAGACCAAAAATGAGCAGACGAGATCTAAAAACATCACTCGCACACAGCTGAGGTTGAAAAACTGTGTGGCTTCCCAGATCCTAATTCCCCTTCTCACCTGTGATTCCCTTTCTAACCTCTGATTAGCACACACAGGCGACGTCAAATCAAACAGAAACGAACGCATGAGCAGCAAAACACCATTCCAGCCAATCAGCAAGGGGTTGGGCCAGTTGCTTGTGCAAGCGATTGGCGGGGGCACAATGCTGCAGTACAAGGTTTTCAGACTAAGTTAAAAAGTGTAGAGCAACTATGGGTCCTGACTGGACTTATAACGTGGCTGGGGCATCTGGTATTTTCCATCCTGTAGTAAACCTCTTCGGCTCGTTAACTTCTGTTCAAGTTTCCCTCATTCATGTGTCGAGCGCCATGTCAAGGACAAAAACGTAATAAAAAAAAAACAGACAAAAACGTCAAAGAAAGCAATAAACTTTGAAAACAAAAGGTTTAAAAAAATGGCATGGACGAAAAGGGCCAAAAACTTTGAAAATAGCGACAAGTTTTTAAAAATCGCAAAAACTTTGAAAGAAATCGCCAAAAATGGGGTTTTTAAAACGCCAAAAACTTCAAAAATAGTGGATAACGTTGAAAAAAGCGGGACAACTTCTGAAGTAGTGTCGCTGGGAGCACAGAAATCCATTTAGAGCCCCTGATAATATATAATTGTGATTATTTTGACCTATATTGCGAAATGATTCACGATATTGGAGGGGAATAATCATTTTGTATCATTATTCTCATAAATATCTCAAAATATTAAGATGAAATAAAACTGTAAATGATTATAGTGTGATATTTGCGAGGACTTAGTCTTGTAGGATAGGATTTGTAGGCCGGAAGCACCACAATACTTAATACGGAATGGTTTGACACATATTCTGCAATTTGGATATTGCACAGCCCTAATTCGGAACCAGCGTATCGATTCGCGTATCGTACGGAGGACGACGATTTATTGCTGCATCTATATTTTGTCCGACCCGTAACACCTACTGGTTGTTTGGATTTGAAAAGCTGCCTCAAAGAGAATCAAACAAACCTCCTGTGTACAGGTTTTCTGCAGGTTTCACCAAGTCACATTTAAGACTATTATGAATGAAATGTAAGATCTTTGCAACATCAACTGAGCCCTACATTCAGTTTTAATCAAGCCAAGTTTCGCTAAAGTTACACTTCAATCTGTTTTGGTACAATCCGAAAGAGACTGGCGCCAAAAACACAAAAGCTGATTGGCTGCTGGAAGTGTAACGTCAACGATAGAGAGTACATTTGTAGTCGTAATACAGTGAAATTATATTTGGACTAGCGAAAGACAGAACTACAAAAAAAAAAAGAAAAGAGCCTTAGAGGTAGCGTGACATGGACGTAGGAAAATGAAGACCAGTTTAAAAATACAGTGCTCAGCATAAGTGAATACACCCATGCTAAAGTTGAATAAAATGAGGAATTGATCTCAATCTTATTGTCTTAATCCCTTAATTAAAAAAAATGAGGAAAAATCCAACCTTTAAGGACACCAATTTTCTTTGTGAATGAATAATGTATCGTAAAGAAATGAATGTTCTTCCTTGAAATACAGGGGGCATAAGTCAGTACACCCCTATGTTAGATTCCCATAGAGGCAGGCAGACTTTTATTTTGAAAGGCCAGTTATTTCATGGATCCAGGATACTATGATCCTGATAAAGTTCCCTTGGCCCCCACATCATCACATACCCTTCACCATACCCTCCCCCCATCATCACATACCCTTCACCATACCCCCACATCATCACATCCCCTTCACCGTACCCCCCACATCATCACATCCCCTTCACCGTACCCCCACCCCCCACATCATCACATACCCTTCACCATACCTAGATATTGGCATGGGGTACTTTCCAAAAGATCATCTCTCAATGCAAATCAAACCAGCTATTAGGCTAACTGAAAGTACCCCATGAAGAACATTTATGTATTTACGATACATTATTCATTCATAAAGAAAATAGGTGTCCTTAAAGGTTGGATTTTTCATAATTTTTTAGATGAAGACATTAAGATCAATTTCCAAAAGATGGATTTTTTTTATTCCTCTTTTTAGTCAACTTTATTCACTTATGCTTAGCACTGTATTTAAGACCTAGAACACAATACTGTGTATGCCTTTTTTCTCTGGTTCTCCTGCACACAGCTGGAACAGCTGGAACTGGTTGTGTGCTGTTGACTGCTGCTTTATTAATGATGTGGGAGGCTCATTAATAGGAGGGCCCGAACCCAGCTACAAGCCTGGGGAAACATTCAACTTACAGCCCCGTTTCATTCATTCATTCATTACCACTGTTGGCGCGACAGTCGGGTCACATCCGACACCCAACCCCCAAGCCCCCTCTGACCCGCCGCAGGCTGGCCGAGAGCGCTGCATACAGGACGTATTTATAAGGAATAAGGGCCGAGTCCACCTGTCGATTGGGCAAATTAGTCTAACAATCTCTCCGTGACCAATTACCGTGGAATAGGACCCGCGACACTACGTATATCACAGCGAGTGAGTGATGTGGAGCTGACGGTTGAGAAGAAAGAGGCCGGGAACGCCTAATGAGGGCGGGCGGCTTCAAATGTGACGCAATATTATAACTACCAGCCTGATTATTGTAAAGAAATCCTTAGGGAAAAAAAAGCTTCCTCCTGCCAGGATGCTGCTTAAAAGTTTCTGTAACTATCACGGTACCTTCAAGAAAATGCTACGTTTTTATTATTATTTAAAAACATGCAGTTTTCACATCATTTTGGACCGTTATTATCACCACATCGGTGTCTAAAAGGTTGGAAAAGCTGGAGCAGATGAACAAATAACACTCACAAAACTGGGTTAAGTGATAAAAATGCAACAATCCCCCATCGTTGTATCCTCCAGTTACGGGATTCATAATTTCTTATATTTTTTTGCACTCTTTTGTACGGTATCACAGTATTTTTGTCTTAGTTTATTTTATTTACCATGTATAATCTTTTTCCATTTTAGTCGGTGTCCTTTTCTTTGCCCTTAACTCTTTTTACTTGACTCAAAGAGCCTCCTCTGTGCCTGGACTGTTTGGTTTATGCACAACTGGCAAATAAAAAGACTGAATATTGAATCTAAAGAAGTCTACTGGGAACCGACTACACTCATTAGATCTGAGAAAAGTCTTTTAGTTCCATTCATTTGGCTTCGGCAGGGTTTCTGCAGCTTTCACCAAGTCCAACTGAAGACCTTTTGAGACCATTTCAAGACCATAATGAATGACATTTGAGACCTATGTCAGAGTCCGCAGACGTCTGAAACAATTCCCCAATTTCCTCATCGGCATAATAGGAGTCTAGTCACTGTGTGGAGGACCCAGAGCACCGCCGCTCATTCATTTGTAGTAGTGATATAGTGATTATAGCAAAGAAAGAACTACAATTCAACAGAATAAAAACTCATTCTATTGTATTTTGCTGCCGGAGCATTTCACTGAGCATTAGAGGTAGCGTTACGTGGATGTAGCAGAAATAAGACCCGTTTAAAATGATTTAAGAGCTAGAACATAATACTTCAGCGGGTTTAAGACTTTTTAAGGCCTAACATTTTAATTAATAATAATCTTTTGGGCATTTTCGGCCTTTATTTTGACAGGACAGCTGAAGACATGAAAGGGGGGGGGGAAGAGAGAGAGAGAGAGAGAGAGAGAATGACATGCAGCAAAGGGCCGCAGGTCGGAGTCGAACCCTGGCCCGCTGCGTCGAGGAGGAAACATCTATATATGGGCGCGCGCTCTACCAACTGAGCTAATGGAAATTTCCATTCATACTTTTGTTTCCGTTTCACTGTTTTTAAACTTATAAATGCAACATCTTTCCAAACCGTCAATCAGTTATCGTGTTAAATAACCGTGAATTCTATACGGACCTAAATAATCATAATCGAGCGGTGCTAATATTAGGGATCGGGCATCGAGAACCGGCTCCAACTTCTAATAGCGACCACCACCGTACCTCCAGGCGCTTGTTTGTGTTGCAGCCGTGGAGCACAGTAAGCGGCGCTCGAACTCTGTGTGGCTTTAATTGACGTTGAAAAAGTCTGGTAAAAACTGGAAATCACAATTGAATAAAAAATGAAATGTTCCTCGTTGTCGTCTGTGAAATAAGCACGTGACCCATTTCAACTGCACTCCTCAAAGATCACCAAAACACGACCTGATATCTGCAGAGTCATCACAACCTAATATCTGCCATCAGTCACTCGGCACGCCGTTACCTCTGCCAGCTGGGCCTTGTTGAGTCCGGGCCGGGTCTGCAGCTTGTAGTGTCGCTTGTAGCGTCTCAGCGTGTTCACCTGCAGCTGGAAAAGGTCGACCTGAAAAGCAGAGAGAGTCAGTCAGTTACGAGGGAGGGGGACTTCTCATCCTGCCACCATCTTGTGGCATAGTGTCAAACCAAATATTGTTCATAACAGTAGTTTACGTCTTTAACATGTGTCTGGAGTGGGGCTTTCAGTTTCTCTTCTTTTTGGTGTTACTCAGAGAGGGAGACAGAGAGGGAGACACAAAGAGAGAGAGAGACACAGAGAAAGACAGCGAGGGAAAGAGAGACAAAAAGAGAGACAGAGAGAGCGACAGACAGGGAGACAGAGAGAGACAAACACAGAGAGAGAGTGAGACAGAGAGAGAGGGAGACGGAGACAGGCAGGTAGACGGGGACAGAGAGAGAGAGATGGAGATAGAGAGGGAGACAGAAAGAGACACACACACACAAACACACAGTATAAATACAGAGAGAGAGAGAGTCAGTCAGTGAGTTACGAGGGAGGGGGACTTCTCATCCTGCCGCCATCTTGTTGCATAGTGTCAAACCAAATATTGTTCATAACAGTAGTTTACGTCTTTAACATGTGTCTGGAGTGGGGCTTTCAGTTGTAATGCCACTGTCCAATGGGATAGTTTCTCTTCTTTTTGGTGTTACTCCTGTTCTAGTATGATCTGATAAAGTACACGGTGAAAGAGCAGAATGGAACTGGGGCTGAGGATGGGTGGAGGAATGGTTCATTAATATACTCTTAAGAGATAAACATGCTTGAGTACTGTAGATCTTGTTGTATTATTGTTTTACATGCAGTTACACACTTGCCAGTTAAAAACAAGAAAGTTGTTGTTAAAAACCTGAGCTCGTTGGCTGCTAGATTTGGGGATTCTGCAGCCACAGTGGCAGGCAAACAAGTTCCCTTCCATCCCTGTTGGACACGTTTCAATGATTTACGTTAGACTCCCAGAGGCGTCGCTCTGCCTCGTCTTCTGCTTGGTAGCAAGATGAAGCTGTTTTTATTCAGCAATTAGGTCATTGCGGTAATGAACACTAAAAAGCACACAAGCCCAGCCGAGTACGGGAGAAACATTACATTTCCTAGAAAGAGTAAATGGTGGTTAAGCAAGCATGTTCTTAGGACACTTGCACTTTTTATGGTTTCCTACAACCCGGCATCACCACGTTTTGTGTTCCTCTGGAAAGTAGGGCTGTCAATGAATACTCAAATATATATTGAAATCGTTACAAAGAGACATTAAAAGCCAGGCGCGTTTGGACCTTGGAGCATTGCTGTTATGATGGAGGATTTGCACCGTAAATATTTTTATTTGTAATCTTCTGCATGTGTGTGTGCTGCTGTGCGTCCCTGTGTGTGTAACAAGCATAGTGTGCGCGCGCTGTGCACGAGCCTAGGAGCATTTTACTAATGCTCTGTTAGAATAACAATGAAATGCTGCGTTAATGACTTTAGACCAGGTTTTTGTTGGTCAACGGCGCGATCACTTCCCGCTGCCTCAAGATAGCAATACGCCCAGAATGCACCTGAACACACCTCCCTGTAAGACCAGCACGCCCAGAATGCACCTGATCACACCTCCCTGTAAGACCAGCACGCCCAGAATGCACCTGAACACACCTCCCTGTAAGACCAGCACGCCCAGAATGCACCTGATCACAGATGGGTGCAGGTGCATTTGCTATTTAAACGAAGTGGGCGCTGGACGGGAAACCGACAACTGTGTCGGTCTCAAACTAGCAAAGACACTGGCGTCGGGCTTTGCGCTGCGCCGGGTGTAAGATTGGACCCTGGATAGTGGAAAATGAAAGCCTCGTGACTTTTGGCGTGGTCCTGGGCCGCTACTTTTTTTTTAGGATTGTATTGAGCTCAGCCGGTCGCACAGACAGTTTACAGCGAGCGAGCGGGCGGGTTGATGGCATTTCCAGGCTGGCCGCCGGAAGTAAACAAGCAACGAGGGCGAAGAAGAAGATGTCAACGAAGATGTCTAACTGGAGAAAAGAAGAGAAGACGATTCGGGAACTTCTGTCGTTAAGGGCCGATGCTGAAATCACCGGACAAATTCAGGGAACGGCAAAAGACTCGGTTGTTTATGACTAACTCGCCGGGGTGTAACTCCATCAAGTCCTGCCTCCTGCACGCTCCAGAGGGAGAGAGAGAGAGACACGGAGAGGGAGACAGAGAGGGAGACAGAGAGCGAGACAAAGAGGAAGAGAGACAGACACAGAGGGAGGGAGACAGACAGAGGGAGACGGAGACAGAGCAGGAGACAGCGAGAGAGAGAGAACGAGCGAGAGAGAGAGCGAGAGAAGCATTTAGTATTTTTTTTTTTTTTTTTTTACAAAGAAATGGCTCAGCGACTGCCCTACTGCAAAGCCATTTGAAGTGAGTATTTTTCTAGACTTGCTTCAACTACGTTGAACATTGCGAGCACCATTTCAGGGCACGTTACCTCGGGCACCTCCACGTCATGATCCGGGGACTCTCCTCCATCGTCGCTGGTCTTCCTCTTCCTCTTGTTGCGCACGCTTTGGATGAAGTTCTTGTGGAAGTCGCAGATATAGAGGTGTCTCACCTAAACAAAACAGATATGAATGAGTATCAAAAGGAGAAGTACTGTTCTTAACA
>NC_135867.1:1348448-1355339 GCF_031162955.1 Sander vitreus
CTTTAACGCAGGAGACAGAGGTTCACAAATGAATATAAGTCAGAGCAAGGCTGACAATAACATTCCTTCACATTGCCTACTACTGTACAGGGGTCTTCATCGTTTTTTTAAGCCAAGGGCCCCTTAACTGAGAGAGACGGAACAGGGACACCCTACTACATACATTGTATAAAATAAAGGTGCAAATTAAACAGGGCCTTCAATAACATGTAGGGCGGCCTAAAGCCTATATACATACCTTTTTAGTGCATCTAATACGAGAGAGAGAGCGAGAGAGAGTGTGTGTGCGTGTGCGTGTGTGTGTGTGTGTGTGTGTGTGTGTGTGTGTGTGTGTGTGTGTGTTTAACTATATTCGTGGAGTCCAAAAACCGGGAGTCCAGTATCCTTGTGGGGTCCGGACAGCTTTGTGGGGCCAAAATGCTGGACCCCACAAGTTTAAAGGTCTGTTTGAGGGTTAAGACTTGGTTTTAGGATTAGGGTTAGAATGAGGTTCTGGTTAGGGTGAGGGTAAGGGTTAAGGTTAGGCATTTAGTTGTGATGGTTAAGGTTAGGGTAAGGGGCTAGGGAATGCATTATGTCAATGACGGGTCCCCACAAAGATAGTAGGGACGCACTATGTGTGTGTCATGTGATTTGACCTGTGTGTCTGTGTGTGTGACTGTGTGTCTGTGTGTGTGTGTGATTGTGTCTGTGTGTGTGTGTGTGTCTGTGTGTGTGTGTGTGTGTGTGTGTGTGTGTGTGTGTGTGTGTGCTTTTAGCAACATTTTTTTATGACCTTTTTTAGAGACTTTTAGCAAAGTTTCGGAAACTTTCTTGTTACATCTTTTTGGCGTTTTCTTTTAGACGCTTGTTGCAATTTCTTGACACAGAGCCCCGGCCTCAACCCCATCCAACACCTTGAGCTTGAACTGGAACGCCAGACCTTATTATCCTTAACATCAGTGTCCAACCTCATTGACTACATTTGCATGCACATAATATTTCAGTTTTTGCCCTTATTCCGAAAAAGACAATACTCTGACTAGGCTGTTTACAAGGCTAATGAAAGAGAACATTTCTCTAATATTCCTGTTTACATCCAGCCGTGCAAAACAGGATTTCTTCAGAGTTTTCCAGCGATGGAGGACTTGTTGGAGCGTGTGAACACAGCGCCGCTCTTTCATTCCTTCAACCAGCCTCTAGAAATGGTCGACTCGCCACTGTCGCACTAAATGCATGCTCTTGGGGGAATTATTGAAATTGTTGGGTCTTTGTAAATTATAGAGTGTGGTCTAGACCTACTCTATCTGTAAAGTGTCCTGAGATAACTCTTGTTATGATTTGATACTATGAATACAATTGGATTGAATTGACTTATATCCAAACACCTGTTGGTATCCAAGTCTTTAATAATGTTTTAAAGGTAGCTGTGTTTCTCCTTCTTTTTTTTTTGGGCTGTGCATCTACCGTCAGCCCTGCAAACTGTCAGCTGGTTGGTTTGTGTACAGTAACTATAGCAACACACAGCGCTGACCATACGCCATAAACAGACAAGAGGCTGTAAACTGGCACAAACTGCAGTAAAAAACCCAGATTGAGACGCAGATTCTGAAGGCGCTGTAAACATGTCCAAAGAATGCCTCTAAAACCTGAATAATACCAACACATCACACATGTTTTAACCCTTGTGTTGTCCTCAGGTAATATTTGACCCATTTATATATCAGAATTATGGGTTTCTTTGAACCAAATTGTCCCAAAATAACATGAATGCGTGGATGTACGTTGTATGGAAGCCATGTAACATTCTTGGCAGGTAGAATTAATGATTATTTTCATTGAATTGTAGGTGTTTATTTAAGTTTCATAGCATTTTGAAATAAACTGTGATCCACTCAACATCCTCTGATCTTAACCATCAGTCAAAATAATCCACAATTTCTGTTTTTTAAAACAAATAAAAATAGGTGTTATGTTAAAGTGACAAAAACGTCTCAAAAAGCGTCAGGTAGATAGATAGATAGATAGATAGATAGATCGATAGATAGATAGATAGATAGATAGATAGATAGATAGATAGAGAGATAGATAGATAGATAGATAGAGATAGATAGATCGATAGATAGATAGAGAGATAGATAGATAGATAGATAGATAGATAGATCGATAGATAGATCGATAGATAGATCGATAGATAGAAAGATAGATAGATCGATAGATAGATAGAGAGATAGATAGATCGATAGATAGAAAGATAGATAGAGAGATAGATAGATATAGAGAGAGATAGATAGATAGATAGATAGATAGAGAGATAGATAGATAGATAGATAGAGAGATAGATAGATAGATAGATAGATAGAGATCGATCGATAGAGAGGTAGATCGATAGATAGATAGATAGATAGAGAGATAGATAGAAAGATAGATAGATCGATAGATAGAGAGATAGATAGATAGATAGATAGATCGATAGAGAGATAGATAGATCGATAGATAGAGAGATAGATAGATAGATAGATAGATAGATAGATAGAGAGATAGATCGATAGAGATAGATAGATCGATAGATAGAGAGATAGATAGATTGATAGATAGAGAGATAGATAGATTGATAGATAGAGAGATAGATAGATTGATAGATAGATACTGTATTGATCCCCAAGGGGAAATTCATTCATTTCTGATGCTCTTGTGTCTGAAAAAGGGAGCCAATCCCTGCAGCCAGATTCCAAAAAATGTTGTGTAAAGCCTGAAACCAGAAAGGTATAGAGGCTGTTAACGCGGACTGGACTGGCCACATTATCGTATGAGTTGTTAGAGCCAATTTAGGGAAAGCAGCCAGTCAGCAAATCCAGAGAGCGAGAGAAAGCTTTAAAAGCCCACTTAAATGTGAAGCCGTGTGTATTAGGCCTCCTTACTAATGGTGCTCTTTGTTTGTTGTCATTCGCCTAATGTGGTATTTGCTCTTGTGTGCTCGCTCTAATAGCTGCGAGGACGAGGGCGTAATACACAAGGGAGGGAAAGATGGAGTGAGAGGACACCGTAATATAAGCAAATACTAAATGGAGTAAAGACAATTGCGTTACATTTTTTTGTTGGTACTGTAATGTTCCTGGGCTCTCAAGACTCTTTAATGGGTGTCTTTGGCAGGCGATGGTTGAAACGTAATAGCCTTGTGTCTCTTCTCACCCATGTATGGCTCATGAGTGGACAGGAATACCGATCGTGTGCAGACTGATTGACTTTCAGTGGCCGATGATGGAGCGCCGAAACATTAACGGGTTTTTCACTTTGCAATTCAGAGGTTTATATCACGGGGGAAATGCCTCTAAGAGGCAATAACACGTAAAGTGGTCTCCCAATGTATTCAAAGTTGTCCCGGCACCTCTCTCTCTCACTCTCACTCTCTCTCTCTCTCTCTCTCTCTCTTTCTCTCGACAAGTTGAGCGTTATACGACATCCCACGAGAATCAAGGAAATGGGCCACGTCGAAGAGCACTATTACTACAGCCATGAATAAATCACGTGCCGGCTAAAAGCTATCACAGCTTGTGTGTTGTCGGATGAAATGATTATGAGATTAACATTTAGTGAAAGTGTGTTTTAGCGCCATCAGTCACAGAGATGACTGAAGTCATAAAATAAGAAAGGGAGAAGCAGAAAGAAAACACAGGAGGTGACAAGAGAGGCGAATCAAAGAGCTCTGGGCAGGGAAAGGTCCCGTTAACGAAACGATTACGGATTGAATTAGCAGCCTCTCTGCGAGTGGAGATATGAAGAAGGAAATCAGCCAAATTGATTCAGGTTGTAGCGCAGTGGGAAAGTACATATAGTTTTAGATTGGTTCAAGACAAGGAACATCTTTTAATTTAGGTGTTATGGAAAAGAATTGCAGCCGACTAGAGATGACGGGTCATTTGGGGAAAAGCATTTCAAAACCGTCATAGCAAGGCGGCCTATCCTGTGTCTGGTCATTTGACTGTCGACACTGTAAACATTGTGTATCCTCCAAATACAGACCGTGCTCACCCAGAAAACGCCCATATTGGTCGATTTTGCAAGCAGCTCTGTGTGTTACCGTTCTCAAACTACGTTCTTTTCTGAAAAAACAACGACAAACTTCAAGCTAGCAAGCTACACGCTACAAATTGGTCTTCTTGCAAAAATTACGAATCCTACTATGGCCACGCCAAGACCCGCCCTTCAATAGCAGCTCGATTGGTTGGGGTTAGGCATTGACCTCGAGTTAGGATAGCCGATTGGTCAGGGGATAGGACCTCTACAAATCGGGTTATGTTGCCAATAGTAGTGATTGAAGGGCGGGTCTTGGCGTGGCCATAGTAGGATTTGTAGTTTCGCGGCCTGCTTGGTTTTTTCAGGGAATGATTGTAAAGATTTACTAAGAATATGTTTAGGTCATTTCCTCTCTAACTTGGAGGTTTTGGGACTGATTGGTGGACGGAGATACACTGGTAAGAGCCAATGAGGTTTAACCATGTATCCAGCCAATTTAAATAGCTCACGTTACTGTATTGTGTCACAGTTTACTTCATTTAATATTGTATGTGGCGTTTTCTTTCACGGGGTTACACCAAAACAAGTTCCTTCCCGAGAATATTTAGCAGAGCCACCGTCACTGCGTCCAGAGCTTAGAGCCGCCCAAGACGATTGTGATTGGTTTAAAGAAATGCACAAAGCATTTTTTTTCTCCTATCCCAGAATGCATCTGTAGTGTAGCCAGACTTTGCTCCACAGAGCTGTGGAGATAGAACTGGCTATGCCAAACTACATTCACCCCAACCAGACTATACTGTATAATACAGTTTTTTGTAATGTCATTTGGTCTTTTGTTAGTGCTTTAGTTCTGTTGCGTATGTGACTCTCACACACATTTAGTCTTATTTAAAGGTGCAGTAGGTAAGACTTATAAAACTAACTTTCTGTCATATTTGCTGAAACTGACCCTATGTTCCAGTAGAACTACATGAAGCAGGTCATTAAAAAAAAGAATCCAGCTCCTCTGGCTCCACCTACAGCCTGTAGTGAGATTTGCAAAAATCCACCGCTCCCTGTTCAGATGCACCAATCAGGGCCAGGGGGGGTGTCTAACTGTCTGTCAATCCCTTGTGGGGGGAGGGGCTTAGGAGACCGTTTGGGCATTAGCGGAAAGGGGGGAGAGACTGAGAAGTTGCCGATATTCAAATTTTTTGGCTAAGTCCTGGATCTTCACAATCCTACCTACGGCACCTTTAATAAAGTGACCTTCAAAGAGGACTAATTAAAGAGTCCTTCCGGCAACAAATTGTCTATTGACATATTGTCTTATCTTATCTTCCTGCAATGGTCGTGTCTGCACTGCATTCCTGATGCGTCGCAACCCCCGCGAGCAATCGCCGCCATTCAAGTCAATGCTTGATATTCCACCAGCCGCGCCACGGTGCGTCCCAGAAGCGTACTTGAAGCTCTCCGCTCCGCTAAAGATACGCGCCAGGTCTATTTTCACGCGGGCCGTTTGGACAGCCAAGCAGGAAGTGAAACAGCAAGACTATCCAGTCCATTTACCAAATATCGTATAAGTCTCCTCTACAAATACAGATACATTATGTATTACACATAATACACACCACAGATGTTTTTTTATCAGGACAACGCAAGAAAAGAGAAGGTGTGTGGTTTAATTGCAGGAGTGCTTGGAGTGTAAGGTAGATACTAGCTTAATAAATACGTGATTGTTCTGTAAAGTTCTTGTAGAGACAATATAATCTGCGAGTTGGGCAGCTAGGCGCTCCGCTTCTGAGATGCTCTCGGTGTGGCATGGCGCGTATCGGATATCGGATTTAGATTTAGGGTCCTATTTTAATAATCTGAGCGCACGGCGTGAAGCGTCTGGTGCAGGTGTGTTTAGGGCGTGTCCAAATCCCCTTTTGCTAGTTTGACGGCGGAAAAAAGAGTCCGTGCGCCGGGCGCATGGTTCAAAAGGGTTGTACTTTGTCTTCATTAATCAGAGGTGTGTTTTGGGCGTAACATGCAATCAACCAATCAGAGATCATCTCCCATTCCCTTTAAAAGCCAGGCGCGTTTGGACCTTGGAGCATTGCTGTTATGATGGAGGATTTGCGCCGTAATATTTGTATTTGTAATCTTCTGCATGTGTGTGTGCTGCTGTGCGTCCCTGTGTGTGTAACAAGCATAGTGTGCGCGCGCTGTGCACGAGCCTAGGAGCATTTTACTAATGCTCTGTTAAAATAACAATGAAATGCTGCGTTATTGACTTTAGACCAGGTTTTTGTTGGTCAATGGTGCCATCACTTCCCGCTGCCTCAAGATAGCAATACGCCCAGAATGCACCTGAACACACCTCCCTGTAAGACCAGCACGCCCAGAATGCACCTGAACACACCTCCCTGTAAGACCAGCACGCCCAGAATGCACCTGAACACACCTCCCTGTAAGACCAGCATGCCCATGGGCGCAAAGATGGGCGCAGGTGCATTTGCTATTTAAACGACGTGGGTGCTGGACGGGAAATTGACAACTGCGTCGGTCTTAAACTAGCAAAGACACTTGCGTCGGGCTTTGTGCTGCGCCATGTGCATGATAGGAGCCCTAAGAGTATTTAGTACTCCTAGTAGTGAGTGTGTTTTATTTTCTAATAACAATGTTTGTCTACCTGTGTTAAACAACGATCTACTGTACATACCAGGCTACATGACGGCCACCAATTTAGTGATGACATAATTGAGAATAAGGAAGCCCCGAGCCTTTAAAAACACTCAAATCCATCCGGTCACGTTATCTTCCTCAGTGTCCTCTTCAGCAGATGTGACACAGCACTTTTTGAAAAATCGAGGACCTATAGAAGCACCTGCTTCTCCAGCGGAGTAAATGTGACTGAAAGCCAATTATCCT
>NC_135867.1:1363428-1486000 GCF_031162955.1 Sander vitreus
AGGAGCAGTTGTGCTTCGCCCAGTGAAAGCCTGTGACATCGAGATAACTGCTATTACATCAGAAACTCAACAAAGTATTCTGGGCAGAAACCTCGGTATGTAGAGTTTTAACAACTTTGAGTCATTCAGGGAGCCACAATCAATCAATGATCTGACCTGGTTAATCCCTGTTTTAAGAAGACATCTGACATGTCTCTCAAGGTCATGATCGGCTATAAAAATATCAGTTTTAAATCCTAAACTTTGAGCAAACGGACGGTGAAAGTAACTCAAAAGTCATTCTGAATTTACCACGTTTTTATTCATATTCTCAGAGCTTTAGACTGTAGCTCTCTTCTCTCTCCCTCTCTCTCCCTCTCTCTCTCTCTCTCCCTCTGTCTCTCTCTCTCTCTCTCTCTCTCTCTCTCTCTCTCTCCCTCTCTCTCTCCCTCTCTCTCTCTCTCTCTCTCTCTCTCTCTCTCTCTCTCTCTCTCTCTCTCTCTCTCTCCCTCTCTCTCTCTCTCTCTCTCTCTCTCTCTCTCTCTCTCTCTCTCTCTCTCTCTCTCTCTCTCTCTCTCTCTCTCTCTCTCTCTCTCTCTCTCTCTCTCTCTCTCTCTCTCTCTCTCTCTCTCTCTCCCTCTCTCTCTCCCTCTCTCTCTCTCCCTCTCTCTCTCTCTCCCTCTGTCTCTCTCTCTCTCTCTCTCTCTCTCTCTCTCTCTCTCTCTCTCTCTCTCTCTCTCTCTCTCTCTCTCTCTCTCTGCTCTCTCTCTCTCTCTCTCTGTCTCTCTCTCTGCTCTCTCTCTGTCTCTCTCTCTCTCTCTCTGTCTCTCTCTCTCTCTCTCTGTCTCTCTCTCTCTCGGTCTCTCTCTCTGTCTCTCTCTCTCTCTCTCTCTCTCTGTCTCTCTCTCTCTCTCTCTCTCTCTCTCTCTCTCTCTCTCTCTCTCTCTCTCTCTCTCTCTCTCTCTCTTTTTATTGTTGATATTTAAATAATCATGAGGGTTGAATAAAAGTTCATTCAGCTGTCTGAGAAAATCAAATTTTGCCTGGCTGACACTTATTTGAAAAAGAGAGAAAAATGGCTCTGGATTTCAGTGAGCTGAGCAATATTTAGGAAACTAGAATTAATTGACCAGTCAAGTCAGATACTCACATCGTGATTTTGCTTCTCTGACATTTCTGTAGGGAGAATATCAACTTAGTAAGTAAGAAATAAATAGACTTTTCTACCAGTTTTTATCTGGCCTAACACAACTGGAAATCTTTCTACTCTAGTCACACACTTTGCCGTTTAGTTTGAATAACGTTATATTACTAGCAACAAGCTGTCATTGCTACAATGCTAACGCTACTGCGATGCTACCACTACTAAAACAAATATATATATATATATATATATATATATATATATATATATATATATATATATATATATAAAAACTCACCAGGTATACCAACTGCCTGGACAACCCTCTACAACCTAGCTGTTAGCATACCTGTAGTCATACAGAGACGTAATGTAGGAGCCACATTTTGTATGTTGTTTATGGTCTCATTTATATTATTTATTGAATATTATATTGTGCACTTATATTGTAGGTGGTGGGCGTTTTCATCGCGGTTTGAGCGGAAGTGATAACATATTTGTTTGCTTCACCTGTTCACATGGGTTTATTTGGGCTATGACAGAGAGGGGGGGAGCCTGGGAGCGAACACTTTCTGTTGCCCGCCGCACTAACGCACTTATTTCGACTCACAAAGTAACTTTACATTTGGTAACTGCAGTACTAGTTGTATTTTACTTGTGGAGGAATAAATCATTGCAATACAATCTCGAGCCGCAACACGTATAATAAAGTAAGCTATAGGAAAATCCCAATTTTTCAATTTGCACGTATAGCATGTGCGTATACACGGCAGAATATATTGGATGCACGTCCGCGAGTCTGCCCTCTCATTGGAGTCAACTTTGGGAGAGCAGGTACCACTTTTTTCGCTCATACCACTTTTCTCATAGGGAATGAACTGAATCGCTCCGCTCTGCCGTTATTTCAGCTGCCTGTGGGGGGGGGTTTGATGGGTCAAACAAACACAGGACTTTCACCTGAGAGAGTATCATGTTGACTACTTTTTTAGAGCAATCGTTGGCTCAATCCCAAAGTGAGCCCTGAGGACTAAGGACTAAAGACTCACAGACTTAATTGATCTCAGGTGCTAAGTGAGTGAGTGAGTGAGTGTGTGTGAGGTGTAAATGGGACTGGGACAGCACTTCACGAGATCACGTTACCTTGGCAATGTTTAATAACAAAGATGTTGCTTTGGGAATTTTCATTTTAAGTTAAGCTTTCCACACGGCCAAGACACAGGAGACGGCTGCCTGATTCCACATGTTTTCAACCCTCTTGTTTTACGAGCTGGACGACAGGTTGGTGTGTGTGCCGTGGTCATGTGTCGTGCTGTTGTTTACCTTTGTAATTTCCGAATTTCCCAATGGTCTCTGCAGTAATCGTCACAACGCTTTGAACTGTGGGTAATTCCCTTTGGTGAAGTCTGCATCGATGCAGACTCACGGAAAGGGCTCGGTACGTGTGTACTCAAACCCCTCACGCCCTTTGAAATTCGACATTGGGACAACCCTAAGCCCTTAGGAATTTCACGAGAACGCGCACCAAAGTCCGTGAGTCTGTGAGTCCAGACTTTGGGATTGGGCCAATAACTTATTCCCAGATGCTATTAGAAACATCAAGTTGGCTTTGACTTAGTTTGAAGTTTTTATACAGTAAAAAATACCGGCTCTTTGTATATAATGTGTGGTTGTATGATTATGGCAAATTATTATAAATAACGTTATATAATAAGCAAATGAGACAATAACCCAGTGAATGGGTATCGGTAATGTCTGTCCAATAGATGATCAGCATTTGGGTAAAGGCTGGGTTGTTTTTCAACCCAGCATAACTACGAGTGTTGGTTTTATGTCCCGTTTGAAAAATAGAGTAAATTGGGAGTTTGCTTTTTAACTAACGGAACAAACAGAGCTATCCATCGTGTTCAGCGCCACGTGCGTAACTTTTAACCCAAATCCTTTTTCTCGTTCCAGCTTTGCTCCTGTAATAATTACTATGGCCACAAGAGGGCGCTGCCGCTATAAACGTTAATATAAGTCATATTTGCTGCTTGAACAAACATCCTATGGGAGCGTTTTTCAGGGGAGGACAGCTGTAGACATGTATGATTATAATTATAATGCATGCCTTCACCTTTGTGTCGTGGGGGGGCAGAAGAATAGCTGGGTATCACATCTGTCCTTATTACCGATGGGCCCCAGAACGTAGCCTAAATCAGACAAACACACACACACACACACACACACACACACACGCACACACACAAAACAAGGCCATGGTGACATATTTGCTTTTCAACTGGCACATCAAAGCAATGTTCTGTTTCTATCCTCCGGCTGAAGATCGGATGTCCTTTATGATACGAATTTGGCCCACAAATACACAACAGACGACAGAAAGACTGACAGACTCATGTTTGTTTTTTGTACTCGGTGGGGCTCCTGGATAAATAGAGAGTCAAAAGAAGCCTGTGTGTGTGTGTGTGTGTGTGTGTGTGTGTGTGTGTGTGTGTGTGTGTGTGTGTGTGTGTGTGTGTGTGTGTGTGTGTGTGTGTGTGTGTGTGTGTGTCTGTGTGTGTACAGCTCTGCTATGTCTGCAGAATATAAAAATAGATTACGTTTCTGGAGGTTTAGTGAGAAAAGTGTAAAAATCAGTTAGAATAAGCAGCTCAGTCAGTCATTTATAAAAGCCAAATATTGCATTTCATCACTGTAGGGAAAGTCAGGTGGCGGGGATGAAACATCACAGGAGAAAAAAGAAGTGAAATTTAGACTTTTTTTGCAAATGGTTTCCTAAAACCCACTGCAGCTCTAACTGAGCATGTGCAGAAGTTGCCTGCTGGGGTCAAAACAGAAACAGATACTGGGCACGGGTCAAAATGGGATATTGCACAAAATATAAATTGGAACTGTCTGGCCAACAAGTTTTAATACTTTAAAACCCACCCAAACCTACGTGTAACTTGGCACTCTTAATTCATGCTTCTGCGTTAAATCTACGCCTTAGGCCGTAGCCACACGTGCGCTTGTCAAAAAATTTAACTTCACGTCGCAGCGACGCATGTCACTTGGCCGTGGCTTGGTAGCGTTGCATCCCCCTCCCCCGACTCATTTCCTGGTTCTTCTTCTCCATAAACAACATGAAATCAAGGAGAGGGTTAACTTCTCCTGCTCCAGATTTCACCGTTGTCAGAAAGAAGAGAGGAGACACTTTGTTTCTCTCACTATGACTCTAGAGTCACTACTCACTCTGAAGATAATCACCATCTACTACACACACACACACACACACACACATAGTAACACATACACACACACACAGATACATAGATACATAGACACGCACACACACACACACAAAGGCATGTGAAGCCTGTGCAGAACCATGAATCAGTCTTTATACTTGAGTCACTACTCACTCTGAAGATAATCACCATCACTCTCACTCACTCTACCACCCACACACAACCACACACACACACACACACACACACACACACACACACACACACACACAGGCATGTGAAGCCTGTGCAGAACCATGAATCAGTCTTTATACTTCCTCACCTTACTTTGCTCCTGTAAGAACTACTACGGCCACTAGAGGGCACCGCTACTATAAACATAAAGATGAGTCGCAACTGCTGCTTGAACAAACGACTTTTGGGAGGGAGGTCTACATTGTTTACAGTGAGAATCTGATTGGGTAAGCCACCCCCCACTCTACAGTTTTGCAACCATCAGGCATCACATGAGAAGACCATTAACGAAGACCATTGTCGAAGTTAATTCCGGATCAGTCAGTCAGGTGATATTCCTCCACATCGCTTTCTCTCCCTTTTTTTTAATTCCCATCGTAACCCGTCACTTTTGAGACGCTGTGAAGCTGTTAGTGATGGAAACCAATCCGGTATCGCTGTGTGGTGCCTCTGATCAGTGTGTCTGTGCTGCACAGTGACTATAAACAGAGCAGTAAAGTGCGGAGAAAAGAGTGGAACGACTTTGTTTCAGCATGGAGTTTTGTGAGTTTTGTACAATGCCAAACGGAGACAACTGCATATGGTCATGTTTGCAGATTGGAGAGTAAAAGCCTCCCCTATGAGAGGGTAATGTGGCTGATTATACAGTAAAAGCCTGTTTGACTCTAAAATATGGGCACAGAAGTGATACGTGGAGTCATGATGATTACTGAAATTGTCGCATATATAAATATATTCCAAGTCTGAAAACTACAGTTAACAGGGCAATTGTCCAGCTTGTATTTACCTTCACAAAAGTGCTCGTTTTGCCGCTGACAGGCTCAGATTAATATTCTTAAAGTGTCTGATAACATTATGGAAAGGATTTCTGAGGAGGTCGACTTTTCTGTTAAAGAGTAAGATCCTTTTTTTAAACATAAAAACATCCATGAAATTGTTCGTTAAACCCACCAGACTCCATGTAAATAAACAGTCATTTTAGCATCGTAAAATACACTTCATTTAAAGTCGACAGAAACAAAATAAAACTATGAAAAGCCGTTTTTGGGTCGTCTTTCCACTTTTCCGACCATCACAACTCTAGTTTTGGTTGAAATAAACACATAGTTTACTGATTTACGTAATGTCAAAATATGTTGGCTCTAAACAAAAAATATAATAAATAAAACAGATTAATCGACAATGGAAATAATTGTTAGTTGCAGTCTTATTTCTAAGTCTGGCCCCCGGAATTACCCATAGCCATACATCGTTCATCATTTACAGAGGTGGAAAGAGTACAAACATGTTCTTACGTGAGAAATTAGGGCCAGAGCGCTGACTTTTCTGCAAATGAATCGCCTTTTTGAGGGGCTTAACATACTTAAAAACTCACCAAAATTGGTGGTCGCATCAAGTCTGGTGAAAATGTACGTATTTTAAGGGTTTTGGGAATAGGATACACCAAAATGGCTCGCTAGCGCCCCCTAAAAAGCAGCCCCTGCAGTACGTTTGACGTAGACTCACGAAATCTGGTATGCATGTGTATCATGTCAAGACGTACAAAAAAGCTCATTGGAGTAATACCCTAAACCCAACAGGAAATCTGCCATCTTAAGACAGTAAAGATGAAAACTTATTAAAAGAAAAACTTTTCGTCACAGGGCGTGGCCGTGGCAGGGCGGCCATTTTGTGCATTTCGCCATCAAAACAGGAAGTGGGTGTAACTTGAGTGTACATTGTCTAAATGGCTCGAAACTTTTCATGATTCATAAGAGTCCAACCCTGAGGACATTTACTGGCTAAAATTGACTCAAAGTCATAGCGCCCCCTAGTGGCAACAGGGAAGTAGGCCCAAAACTATACGTGCTACATACTTTAACGAACTACTTTGAGAGATTTCATCCAATCAACTTCAGATTCGGTCTGTGTCATCTGAAGAACTTATTAAAAGCAAAACTTTTCGTTCAACGGTGTGGGAGTGGCGTGGCGGCCATTTTGAGCATTTATCAATGAATGAAGAAGTTGTTGTAACTTGAGTGTACATTGTCATATCTGCCCGAAATTTCTCACGATTGAGAAAGGTCCAGGCCTGAGGACATCTACAGGCCAAAATTGACTTGTGGTCATAGCGCCCCCCTCCCGCTGGCAACAGGAAATCAGCTTTACCTGACAAACATTATCCGATTTACACGAAACTTATAATGTGTGATCTACATGTGATATTGAGTCCCCCCCCTATACTTTAAACACCCTCATGTACTCAGGCCACGCCCCCTTTTATAACATTTGAACCGTTTAAGGAAGAGTCTTGTGTGAGATGTCATTGAACTCAGCAGAGTTCCTTCTTCATTGTTGATTGTTTGGCCTGCCCCCCTATGCTTAAGCCACGCCCCTTTCATAACTGGTGACCCATTTAAGGTAGAGTCTTGTGTGAGGTGTCAATGAATTGAGCAGAGTTCCTTTTTGATTGATGGTTTGACCCGCCCCCTATGCTGTAGCCACGCCCCCTTTACAGCTAATGAACTGTATCACGTACAGTCTAGTGTGAGATATTCAACTCAGCAGAGAGTTACCTTTTCATTGGCGATGATTTGTAGTGTCTGAGTGACGCGCAAATGCACGGCCGCAAGGAGCGCTGTCTGCCAGTAACCCCGACGTGCAAGGAGGTGCGAGGGCCCATCCAACGGTGCCAGTTCTGCCATGTTTACCTTTTTCTTCTTCTTCTAGCCTGTAGAAATAGCAAAGTTTGGTAGCCTTTCCTTATTAGCGCTACCTCTGTTCAGGAGACTCGTGTCGCGACCACCACGCGCGAGTATAAATATTAATGGTGCTCCCATGATGTCACATTGGCGCATGACAGGTCGGCTGCGGCAAGTATACCGGACGCCGCCGACGCCGCAACCGAGGAACAGGTTCATCGGTTCACCGGAGCACGGCTCAGATCACCAATGATTGGTGCAATTTCAGCGTGCTGCAAATCTTTAAAGAATACATTTTAATCACAACTTCATTTAATCTAACTTCTAACCCTTTTAATATTCAACATGAACAGATAAAGTCCACGTGTTTATTGATTGCATCAGACCTTCCTTACACAGCTTTTTGTGTGGACCCTCAGGAAGACTAGTGACTACTTTGTGGAAGCTAAAGGGGATCCAAATAAAGACCAGACAGTGTTTGGGATATCGACTCCTCCGCCTCCCCTGGAGATGGACGGTTTGAGGGCTGAGCGCCGACCACGAGGACTAATGTGGTAATTTGACAGAGAGCAACCGAACGTTCCACTGCAGCGCTTGGTTAATGCGGCGTCCAGCTTCATTTCCTGATTATTAGTGTTGACTCATTACGACAGCTTTTCTGGGAGTTTAATTCCCACTGCTGTTTGTTCTCCCCCGCTGTCTGAAAAAAACCTCCTCACACACAGAGAGTTCTTTTTCTTTTAGTTGGTACAGTATGTTATGAGAGCGTTATCCTCATTTCTCCCTTTCTATTTTATAATTTGAATTGCTTTCATTTCTAACCCTGCTGTATAAGACAATGCTGCGTTCCAGGCAACCCGTAACTCGTGTTTTCACAGCCTTCTTCCCGTGAAAGTGCCCTAGAACAGCAGTCAAACCCATAACTTACTACCCGTGAACTCGTACCAGATCGTTGTACTCCCAGTTACAGTTTTTGATGTTACACACACATAAACAACAATGGTGACCCCTGTTGATGCTGATGCCGGTGATTAACGGTGAGAAAAAGAAATAGACATAAATAGGCAACGTAAAGTAATTCCGCACATTGTAATCAAAACAATACACATGTATGTATACGATTGTGTACTATTACAGGTTATGTTTATTTAATGAAGCTCAAAATATGTCGCCAACTAGAAATCGCTAGGCTTGGCTACTAGCAACTGTGTGGAGGAGGGGTGGGGGTGGTCACGGAAGGCTTGTATCATGTGGACGCACCAACAATTTTGTTGTCATTACTTAGAATTAATTTCATTAACAGATACACTGGTAAGAGTCAACTGTTAACTTTATTTAATATTGTATGTGGCGTTTTCTTTTGCAGGTGCAAATGTCGCTGCATCCAGAGCTTAGCGTCGCCCAAGACGATTGTGATTGGTTTAAAGCAATGCAGCGTGCCTGGTTAGCTCACCTGGTAGAGCTGGCACCCATATATAGAGGTTTACTCCTCAACGCAGCGGCCACTGCTTCAACTCTGACCTGCGGCCCTTTGCTGCATGTTGTTTCCCCCTCTCTCTCCCCTTTCATGTCTAAGCTGTCCTATAGAAATAAGGACCCAAAAAATAATCTTTAACAAAAAACATTTTAAAGATTTTTTTCTCCTATCCCAAAATGCATCTGTGGTGTAGCCAGACCTTACTCTGCAGCGCTGTGGAGATAGAACTGGTGATGCGAGACTACCCTGAACCAAACCGCCAGCCTGATCACCAACCTAGTCACAAGACAGACCGTCTTCACAAAATATTAGAATGGTAAATCAACCATATCTAAATGAGCCCGGGCATTTCCCTTTCTCCCGCTCTCCAGCAGCAGCAGAATAAATCAATGCTCTGATTACAGCTCTGTGGTCATAAATAAACACAGCTAATCTGCTGCAATAAACATTTCTTCAGCTTCTTTATGCTATACAAGAAAACTCGCTTCTTTCCAAACATTTTAAATTGCAATTTATCTCTGAAATTATGGCTATTTTTCACATAAAACGGAAATAGGATTTGGCTAATGGAACAACTTTTATGCTGCTTGTGGGTGTGAAAACATTAGGACCAATACATCAGCCTGCCTATTAGAGCAGGAAGTAAGGTGACGAAGTATAAGAGAGCCAAATTCTGCGTGAGGAGTCAGGTTGGGGTGAAACTAAACACAGGACTTTCACCCAGGAGAATGGTTGAAAACTACGGAGCCCCTAAAGTAGTGGTTCTCAAACTTTTTTCAATAATGTACCCCATTTGAATTGTGTCTTTAAGCCAAGTACCCCCTGAGCAGCAATAGATTTACCAAACAACAGCCATGTAACTGACAAACATTTAAATGTTAATGAAAAAAGGCAACAAAAACTTGTTGGTGGCCATGATGTTGTGGCCCTCCTCCCCACGGGGTTCGGGAACAGTTTGATTTTCCAGCTCGCTCCGTTAGTGGTGAAGGAGTTGGCTAAGGCTAACGCTAGCGATGCTAAGCCCACGTCACGACCAAACGTTAGCGATCGGTTATGCTAGAGCCAGAGTGGCTCTGGGCAGATCCAATAGTTTTAAACTTCAACAGAGTACCCGCCTTCAAGGAAGTTAACATTTGTCAATGGAGAGTGGCCAGACTCTCTGTACAAATGAAATGTACCAGAGTCTGGTAGGACCAGGCTAATGGACCAGAGTCTGGTAGGACCAGGCTAGAGTACCAGAGTCTGGTAGGACCAGGCTAGTGTACCAGAGTCTGGTAGGACCAGGCTAGTGTACCAGAGTCTGGTAGGACCAGGCTAGAGTACCAGAGTCTGGTAGGACCAGGCTAATGGACCAGTTAATGTACCAGAGTCTGGTAGGACCAGGCTAATGGACCAGTTAATGTACCAGAGTCTGGTAGGACCAGGCTAATGGACCAGTTAATGTACCAGAGTCTGGTAGGACCAGGCTACAGACCCGCCTCTTGATGTTGAGTTTTTTTTTCTCAAGGTTTTTGTTGCTTTTCTCAATACATGCAGACATGTCCCGGGACCTCCCTAGCTAGTTGGATCTCAACCCCCCCACATGTTGAACCCAAAGTTACGCCCTTGCTTGCGTGCCATTCTGCCAGTTCGCACCGCCTCAACATCCCACAAACATTTAGCATTAGCAGCTGTCAGTCTCCTCTCTCTCCTGACCTAAGCCGTCAGTCTCGTCCTTCGCTTCCTGACATTAGCTCTCCAAGTCTTACATGCGCCTTTGATGCCTCTTTCTCTTCGTCTCCTGGCACCTTGCGAGCAGCCCATTTACATTTAAAAGGACCCAGAGGACTCTCAGCCTGGCTGTGTAGAGCTCTCTGCTGCCCTGACCTGGATATTATGTGGCTCTTTTAATAACGGGTAATGAAACTTACCACGTCTGCAGTTAACACTGATGCCTCTCTCTCTGCCATTCTCAGTTATTCCTTTTCACTTCCCTCATTTTTAATTCCTTTATCTATTTCAATTCGTGCCCGTCTCTCGTCTGTCTCTCTGAGGAGTCTGAAGGGAATCTATAGATGGTAATTATCTGCCTCTCAGACTTGTCAGTCTGCCTGAGACACACAAACGCTCCACTCTGTCATTTTATTCCATCCCTGAGTGACAGAGAGTGAATCAGCACTGCCCAGTGAGGACCGATGTGACACTGTTAACACCTGGCTGTCAGAAACGCATCACTCATCCTTCACTCTCACCAATCGGATGGATGTTGTGTTCGTATGACTGAGGGAGTGTTTTTGTCGGATAGTCCGGGTTTGATTTGGGTTGGTGTTACAGCTCATTCTAAATGTGGTGCAGACTAAACAACCAAACTCTGGTCCGCATGCAAACAGGCGTCTCGGTTTCGCTTTCAAGTGCACTGGAGCTAGCCTGGCTCTGCCCTCCTACGTACTTTCGCTCAATTTTAATTTTCCTTCAGTACTACGTCTGGGTTTGCCGTATATTCTTGGGTTTTCTCCGGTCCAATTTTTCCGCTCCAATCAGTGAACAAAGGGAGTGGCTGAGAACGATGACGTTGAGGTTCGGTAACCTTCGGTGAGTTCCGTAATGGCGGTGGAGAAAGATGCGAATGAAGCCATTCGGTCTGTTGTGGCAACGCTGCCGAATATCCAGAAGTTAAAGCCCGAGCAAGAACAATCTTTGCTGAGTTTTGTTGGTGGCCATGATGTTGTGGCCCTCCTCCCCACGGGGTTCGGGAACAGTTTGATTTTCCAGCTCGCTCAGTTAGTGGTGAAGGAGTTGGCTAAGGCTAACGCAACAAATGGATTTAATTTTTTTTTCATCTTTGTATACATCAAAAACAGTGGGCATGGATGATAAAATTAATGATTTTTTTCAATGTATAAAACTTCCTAAGGTATCTGATGAAGATAGGATTAAGTGTGATATGGTTATATCTTGTATGGAAGTTGAGGGGTGATAGGCACCTTAGCATCTGGAAAGGCCTGTGGACCAGATGGTCTCCCCCCAGAGATTTATAAAACGTTTAAAGGTATTCTCTCTCCCCTAAATACTAGAATGTTTAAACACTGTTTGTCAATCAAAAAGCTTCCTCAATCATTGCAATTGGCTACAATTAATATGATACTAAAGGAAAACAAAGAATATCCTGAATCCTATAGACCAATAAGTATTGTGGGACATGACCAGACTGGCAAAACAGGCAATCATATTCAAACATTAGGAGATTATTAGGTATTTTACAATATGTTAAAATCCAGAAACTTAATGCATTGGTGGTATCTTTAGATGCTGAAAAAGCATTTGATCATATAGAGTAGGATTATTTGTTTAAAACCTTAAAGGAGTATGCTTTCGGAGACGGGTTTATTGAATGGGTTAAATTGTTATATTCTGCACCACAAGCATCAGTTTCTATTATGGGGGTAATGTCTTCTTCTTCTCCTTTCTCTATAAGTAAAGGTACCAAACAAGGATGCCCTTTATCTCCTTTATTATTTGCATTAGCAATGGAACCTTGGCGGAAAGGATTAGATCTAATTCCTTAGTTGCCGGTATTCAACCTAAAAAACAAATACACAAGATTTCACTGTATGCAGATGATGTTCTTTTATTTTTGAACAATCCCATTTCCTCCGTCTCAGCTGTTGTCCAGATAATAAATGAGTTTGGGGTGTTCTCTGGCTATGAAGTTAACTATGGAAAATCATTAGCTTTACCGCTAGGGAACTTGACTTGTTCTGACCTATGGGGTTACATTTCTTTTCAGTTGTCTCCTCATGGGTTTAGATACTTGGGAATTAATGTCTGCTGTAATTTTGATGATATGGTAAAAATGAATTTAGACCCAGTGGTGAATGAAATTAGAAAACATCTTTAAAGATGGAATCCTTTGTTAATATCATTACTTGGCAGAGTTGCCATTATTAAGATGAATGTCTTACCCAGGCTATTATATCCATTGCAGATGCTACCCAATTATGTTCAAGTTAAGTTTTTTTAAATCACTACATAGTTTGATAATTATGGAAGGGCAAGCGCCCAAGATTTAAATTGGAGAAACTGCAGTTACCAAGGGACAAAGGGGGGCTAGCATTGCCAAATATAATGTATTATCACTGGGCCTCACAAATAAGATATATTACTGGATGGTTAAATAATGACGCTAATTCCACATTTCTGGATTTGGAAAATATTGGATGGTTTTGTCAGATATGCCCTTTATAAATAATGCAATCTCACTACATGGAATGAAAGATAATGTTATTGCTAGAAATACCCTTAAAACATGGAATCAAGTACGTAGACACTTTGGGATTAAAAATCAATTCCCTGCTCTGGCGCCTATTGTTTGCAATCCTGACTTTGAATTGTTTCGTTTAGATGTGGGTTTTAAAACCTTGAACGATGCTGGTATCTCTCAAATACAAGACCTGATCTCAGATGGGATTTTTTTTATCTTTCTCCCAACTCAGAAGTGAATTTGATATATATCCATTCTATACCAACATATATGAGTGGCTTGAATACGAATCCGCTTGAAAATATACTATTAAAGGCTTCTTCTTTAAAGAAGAAAGCATTGAGTTATATTTACTCTCAAATGTTGTCAATATCCCTACGATCAATAATGAAACTTCTTGGAGTGAAGATTTTGCTTCCCAACTGGATGAGGGGATGTGGAAAAGGATCTTGCTGGATGCAAAGAAAATCACATGCTCTAATAAATCCTGTGAGACTCAATATAAGATTATCCACAGACTGCATGTTACCCCTGCTACTCGATGTAAATATGACCCTATGTGCTCATCATTACGTGTAAAATGTAAAAATAGCTGTGGCACTTATGGACATTTAATGTGGTCATGCCCAAGAATCTCATGAAAAAGCACATGAAATATTTAATTTTGCACTGCAACTGCTAATTTTATTTTACTAACTCTCTTAGATATGTATATGTGTGTATGTGGATGGATGTATGTGTATATGTATGTATGTATGTGTATATGTATGTATGTGTATATGTATGTATGTATGTATGTATATATGTGTGTATGTATGTGTATATGTATGTATGTATGTGTGTATGTATGTATGTATGTGTATATGTATGTATGTATGTATGTATGTATGTGTATATGTATGTATGTATGTATGTGTATATGTATATATATGTTTATATATATATAGATTTTTTTTTCTTTTTCTTTATGTGACTGTCTGTTTATGTCTGGTATCACTTGTGGTTTCTTGTATTGTCTCAAATTAAAATAAAATAAAAAAGTGTAAAAAAAACTTCAATAGAGTACCTGCCCACCTTCAAGGTAGTCAACACTTGTCAATGGAGAGTGGCCAGACTCTCTGTACAAATGAAATTGACCAGAGTCTGGTAGGACCAGGATACACTGGAGCAGCAGTTCCCAAACTTTTGCACAACAAGGACTCCTTAACTGACACACATTAGACCACAGACCCCCATTTGATACGTTTTTTGTCTCAGGGGCTCCAATCCTAAAAGATATTGCAAAATTTCTAGTCTATACCAGACTCCTTTTAAATAAACCGTACTTTTAGCGTGTATAGAGCCAGCATATCTCCACATGTAAACGGGTGAATTAAGGGTTTATTTCAACCAAACCAGAGTGGTGATTGTTGGAGCAGTGGAAAGACGAACCAAGACGGCTTCTGACAGTTTTATTTTGTTTCTCTTGACTTTGAATGAAGTGTATTTTACGATGATAAAATCACTGTTTATTTACATGGAGTCTGGTGGAGTTTGGTGATGGTGATTTCGGGGCTGTTTCATGTTAAACTAAAAGGATCTTACTCTTTAACTAAAAGGTCTATCTCTGTAGGCATCCTTTCCATAATGTTGTCAGACACTTAGAATAATAATCTCAGTCTGTCAGTGGCAAAAACAGAACTTTTAGTGGATGGAAACTGAAGTTGCGGAATTGCCCAGTTCTGTGTGGGGAAAAAACGTCCCTGCTTGGAGCAATGTTTAAAAATACTGACCCTTTTCATTGCTTATCTTTATTCCAAATAATCAGGAAGATAACAACAGTAAAATGACTGTTTTTAGCCCTCCCATTCTCCCTCTAAATCCCACTGCTGCATTTGGCGTGTCTGCAACAGCTTGAGAACAGCAGAGGGTGGTACTGCAACATCAAACTGAAAGTGATCTGCTGTTAAAAGAACCAAATATACAATACAATAGAAGTTGAGAGCCAAGAAAAAATGTTGGCACCTTTAAGAGAAAATACTGAAAAGGAGGGAGGAATACTTAGGTGCTAGTGAAGAAAGGACAAGAACGGAGAGACGTCTCTGGTAAAATTAGATCATCATTTACTCCGCTCATTACAGCCTGTTTTCCATTTTTCATTGCCAAGGTTACGATACAATCTGAAATGTGTGCTGCCTGTTTTTCTCTGCCACACAATTCCTTTTCTTTGTGTTAGATTTCTTTTCTCGGCCTCTTCCTTCTTTTCAGGGGGATCATGCATATTTCATGGATATATACGCCTCTTTTAGCAGGAAATTATATTTGGAAAATGAATAAACAAAAGGGATTTGATTATCAAAACTGAACTCCTCAGTAGAGCTCAAACTTTTTATTCAGAGGCCGCATGCTTGCAGGGAAGTGTCAACAGATTCTCAGTCTCCCATTGCGTAAAATACGGACGCTTGGTCATGTGCCTTTGGCGTTTGTTATTCACACTCACTTTTAACGATCTAAGAGCACGGTGTGAATCGTCTGGCGCCTGGTGCGTTTAGGGCGTGTCCAAATCCACTTTTGCTAGTTTGACGGCGGTAAAAAGGGTCCGTGGTCCAGGCGCATGGTTCAAAAGTGTTGTACTTAGTGTCTTCATTAATCAGAGGTGTGTTTTAGGCGTAACATGCAATAAACCAATCAGAGATCATCTCCCATTCCCTTTAAAAGACAGGCGCGTTTGGACCTTGGAGCATTGCTGTTATGATGGAGGATTTGCACCGTAATATTTGTATTTGTAATCTTCTGCATGTGTGTGTGCTGCTGTGCGTCCCTGTGTGTGTAACAAGCATAGTGTGCACGCGCTGTGCACGAGCCTAGGAGCATTTTACTAATGCTCTGTTAAAATAACAATGAAATGCTGCGTTAATGACTTTAGACCAGGTTTTTGTTGGTCAACGGCGCGATCACTTCACGCTGCCTCAAGATAGCAATACGCCCAGAATGCACCTGAACACACCTCCCTGTAAGACCAGCACGCCCAGAATGCACCTGAACACACCTCCCTGTAAGACCAGCACGCCCAGAATGCACCTGAACACACCTCCCTGTAAGACCAGCACGCCCAGAATGCACCTGAACACACCTCCCTGTAAGACCAGCACGCCCAGAATGCACCTGAACACACCTCCCTGTAAGACCAGCACGCCCAGAATGCACCTGAACACACCTCCCTGTTAGACCAGCACGTCCAGAATGCACCTGAACACACCTCCCTGTAAGACCAGCACGCCCAGAATGCACCTGAACACACCTCCCTGTAAGACCAGCACGTCCAGAATGCACCTGAACACACCTCCCTGTAAGACCAGCACGTCCAGAATGCACCTGAACACACCTCCCTGTAAGACCAGCACGCCCATGGGCCACAGATGGGTGCAGGTCGGTGCTGGACGGGAAATTGACAACTGCGTTGGTCTTAAACTAGCAAAGACACTTGCGTCTGGCTTCGCGCTGCGCCGGGTTCAAGATAGGACCCTAAAAGTCTCCTTTAGCATCGGGACTCTTGCCGTCCTTTGGTGTTTGTTATTCACGCTAAAAGTCTCCATCTGCAGAGCCAAAACTGGAAGAAAACAAACATCCGAGGGTGACGAAGGGGGATTTGACCAAATTATGAATGCCCTGCCTCCTCAACACTGTACCCAGGCGCCATCCCTCGCCTAAACCAAACGGAGTATTTCCAGGAAGCGAGAACGTGTCTGACACAGACAATCTACTGTTGTGTGTTGCATGTGAGAAAGAGAAACTCTGGACAATTTCGGGACCTGATTCGTTGTACATAAGAAAACTAGGGCTGCCCCCAAAAACCATTTTTTGTGCTTTGAATTTCTGTACTAAACAATAGAGAATATTCTAAGCTTCTGATCAGGACTCAGCCAGCCAGTGCCATACCTTCACCAGAGAGCAGTGGTATTGCGCCAACACATTCTCACTCCCATTGTGTAAAATACAGACGCTTGGGCATGTGGCTTTGGCGTTGTTATTGTTGTTAGCGTCATAATTAGACGTGCTTGGTCGGGACTCTTGGCGTCACTTTTGAAGCTCTGGGTCGGGACGTACGTTTAACTGACATGCGGCACAAGAACGGGAATAGTTAGGTTTAGGAAAAGATGGTGGGTGGGGTTACAATATGTACGTTTCAGTGACACGCAGGACAAGAACGGGTGAAATTTCTTTCATACTACTCTCTACTGTTGTCTCTCTTAATACTACATCATCTTACCGCGCCGCGGAGCTGCTGCTCTGCCCGGTGCGTTCCATACAGACGCAGTGTTTTTCCAAAAGCCATAACCACTTTGAACTCAAACATGCACTGACTTCACGGTCTAACCCTCCAACCCCCGGACTTTCTTCGACCCACCTATTGTGCAATATTTAATATTTAATACTATTGATAATATTTATAATACTGTGCAATTCCATTACTGTATACCTGTATCTATTACTCACTGACTATGATCACCACTATTGGGCAATATTCAAATAATGTGCAATAACCCACACTGCATATTACACTGTATATAAAATCATATATATATATATATATTTTTTATATATGTGTATATAGCGCCTCAGAACTGTGCACCTTACCCTCCTTTTTTTTTTGCACTACTTATTTTATTCCATGTTGTTATATTTATTTTACGTACATGTTGGCACTGGAAAAGGAGTTGCTTTTAATCTCATTGTACATGTACAGTCAGGTCCATAAATATTGGGACATCGACACAATTCTAATCTTTTTGGCTCTATACACCACCACAATGGAGTTGAAATGAAACGAACAAGATGTGCTTTAACTGCAGACTTTCAGCTTTAATTTGAGGGTATTTACATCCAAATCAGGTGAACGGTGTAGGAATTACAACAGTTTGTATATGTGCCTCCCACTTTTTAAGGGACCAAAAGTAATGGGACAATTGGCTGCTCAGCTGTTCCATGGCCAGGTGTGTGTTATTCCTTCATCCCATTTACAAGGAGCAGATAAAAGGTCCAGAGTTCATTTCAAGTGTGCTATTTGCATTTGGAATCTGTTGCTGTCAACTCTCAGTATGAGATCCAAAGAGCTGTCACTATCAGTGAAGCAAGCCATCATTAGGCTGAAAAATCTAAACAAACCCATCAGAGAGATAGCAAAAACATTAGGTGTGGCCAAATCAACTGTTTGGAACATTCTTAAAAAAAAGAACGCACCGGTGAGCTCAGCAACACCAAAAGACCCGGAAGACCACGGAAAACAACTGTGGTGGATGACCGAAGAATACTTTCCCTGGTGAAGAAAACACCCTTCACAACAGTTGGCCAGATCAAGAACACTCTCCAGGAGGTAGGTGTATGTGTGTTAAAGTCAACAATCAAGAGAAGACTTCACCAGAGTGAATACAGAGGGTTCACTACAAGATGTAAACCATTGGTGAGCCTCAAAAACAGGAAGGCCAGATTAGAGTTTGCCAAACAACATCTAAAAAAGCCTTCACATTTCTGGAACAACATCCTATGGACAGATGAGACAAAGATCAACTTGTACCAGAGTGATGGGAAGAGAAGAGTATGGAGAAGGAAAGGAACTGCTCATGATCCAAAGCATACCGCCTCATCAGTGAAGTATGGTGGTGGTAGTGTCATGGCGTGGGCATGTATGGCTGCCAATGGAACTGCTTCTCTTGTATTTATTGATGATGTGACTGCTGACAAAAGCAGCAGGATGAATTCTGAAGTGTTTCGGGCAATATTATCTGCTCATATTCAGCCAAATGCTTCAGAACTCATTGGACGGCGCTTCACAGTGCAGATGGACAATGACCCGAAGCATACTGCGAAAGCAACCAAAGAGTTTTTTAAGGGAAAGAAGTGGAATGTTATGCAATGGCCAAGTCAATCACCTGACCTGAATCCGATTGAGCATGCATTTCACTTGCTGAAGACAAAACTGAAGGGAAAATGCCCCAAGAACAAGCAGGAACTGAAGACAGTTGCAGTAGAGGCCTGGCAGAGCATCACCAGGGATGAAACCCAGCGTCTGGTGATGTCTATGCGTTCCAGACTTCAGGCTGTAATTGATTGCAAAGGATTTGCAACCAAGTATTAAAAAGTGAAAGTTTGATTTATGATTGTTAATCTGTCCCATTACTTTTGGTCCCTTAAAAAGTGGGAGGCACATATACAAACTGTTGTAATTCCTACACCGTTCACCTGATTTGGATGTAAATACCCTCAAATTAAAGCTGAAAGTCTGCAGTTAAAGCACATCTTGTTTGTTTCATTTCAACTCCATTGTGGTGGTGTATAGAGCCAAAAAGATTAGAATTGTGTCGATGTCCCAATATTTATGGACCTGACTGTATATAGTGACAATAAAAGACATTTTATTCTATTCTATTCTTCTAGAGGGTGATTTTTGCGTGCGTATCTGACGCTGAGAGACACTGCCTAAGCGTCACTATTTGACGAGTTGGGAGTGAGAACGGGTTGGACGTGTAGGTGGACTACCAATGCGTCTCTGTGTCTCTGAGTCAGCGTCATTTAATAAAAAGACAAAGGTGTGTTCTGAACAGTGTTGTGACCAAGTCATCTTAGCTCAAGTCCAAAGTAAGTCTCAAGTCATTTGGTCCCAGTCTCAAGCAAGTCTTGAGTTACATGTTTGGGGAAAATCAAGTCAAGTAGTTTTAGTGCCTAAACCTAACCAACTGTTTCACAACGTCAAAGACGTTAAAATCATTACCGTTACACATTCTCTGGTTTAAATATGAGGTTGTATTTCCGACCACCACTACAGGGCGCTAATTTATAAAACGCTGCTGTGGGGTCGGATTAGAGGGGAGGAACAAACGACTCATAACGTCGTATGGTTTTGGAGGACTTGTTGTAGTTCAAGTTGACATCCCCATTAGTGTGATTAATATTTAAACATATTTTCTAACTAAATTAGTGTGATTAAACATATTTTCAAATTAGTGTCAAATTTCTTCAATGTGGCTGAATCATTTTTTAACAAAAAGGCACTTTTTCAATATGTGGACACTTTTGCTCAGTATCAATGAGCTAATTTTTTCTTCAAACTAAAATATTCCACTGCTCTATTATTAAGCCTCTTGTTTGCCCGCCTGAGCCAATCTGCGATGATTTGTTTTCTTCTTCAAATGTCATTTTAAAAAAGGGCAGCTGAGGGAACATCTAGCAGGATGATACAAGCAGGTCCAGGAGGGATTCAAAATGAATAAATAAATTAAAAAAAGCCCTCACTTCCCCCATTCGCCCAGTCTCTCCATCTCTTGTCTCTCTTTCACCCATTTAGTTCACCCGACCACGTGCTGGCACTGAATACACAAAATAATGCACAGCTCACAGGGTAAACAGTTACTGAGGCAGCAATAAGAAATATAACGGATCTGCTCAGGGCTTACTGTAAAAATGATATCGCAAAGCAGCATTAGATGTGTGGCTTTTAAACCTGGAATTGGAAGTAAAGCTAGGACGGAGGGTAGGAGCTTGGAGAACAAAAAAGGAGGGTGTGTGTAAAATATGGTGAGAACAGGAGGAGAAGGTACCGTATGAGAGGAAAAGGACATACAAGAGTTGGTTTGTTTAGTTGCTGAAGCGTGAAATGCAAAACAAATTCCTGTGCATGCAGACGGTGAAGGATAATGTTCAATAAAAAAATAAAGGAGGGATGGTTGAGGGAGCGTATCATTCCTGCAGGATCTCCGGGCCTGTGCACTCCAAACACACCCACTATCTTCACTAATAAAGAGCAGGCTTTTCTTGTCTTATTGCTCAGCAGTCTTATCAGCTAGCACCAGCAGATATAAACCTCCAGATGTACTTTCATAGAGCAGTCATTTATATAACACATCATACGCAAGACATGCAGCAAATTAAACAGGCTGTTCTCATGAACTATTCATACGTATATCTACGGAAAGTAAAACACTGTAATTTGTATGTATTCCACGTATTTTCTTTGCTGTATGCAGCACGTTGACTGCTGCTGTAAGAGAGTGCTCAGGGCCACGTAGGGAGGAGGTTGGGGTGGATGTTTTGGGTCATAAAACATTGCTTTCAAGCACACAAAAACAAATGTCAAACAAAAGACTTCACACAAGAAGGAAAGAAGCAGACTGCTGCATGCAAGACCTGCTCATCAAAGATTTCGGACAGCCAGACTACAACCTCAAACTTTGTCATGGCTCCGGTACTCCACAGGGCAGCAAGATTACAAATCCTACTATGGCCACGCCAAGACCCGCCCTTCACACACTATTATTGGCCAGGTGTCTTCCGCAAGGTAACGTAACCCGATTTGTACAGGTCCTATCCCCTGACCAATCGGCTATCCTAACCTTAACCACTCAAGGTCAATGCCTAACCCCAACCAATCGAGCTGCTACTGAAGGGTGGGTCTTGGCGTGGCCATAGTAGGATTTGTAATTTCGCCCAACGGGCGCGCCTGTGCTGTGTTCCGGTTTTGTTCCGTCCTCTGCCACAATGCCGTACTACACCGGGAGTGCAAGAGGAGCATCTTGCTGTCCAAACTCACCAATTTTATTGTCTCTACAAGTACTTTACAGTCACGTGTTTCTTAAAGGGGCGCTATGCAGTTTTGGCAATTTCTTCGCTGTTTTCTGGCTTTTGGCTCGCTGTTTTCTCTATAGAGCTCCCCCTTCAGCTTCGGAATAGATATTTGGCAACACACTTGTAAAAACTCGTTGGCGACTCTCCCCCCCCCTCCCATCTTCTCCTCTATGCTCTGGTCATGTGCATTTGTTTTCAAAGAAGCCGGCGAACGCACGGAGCCATGTCCACTGAGATAGACAGCTAGTAAGCTAGCTAGTAAGCCCATAACAGACAGCGATCATAATAAAAACCTTTACAGACAACAGCAAACATCCTGAGGTCACACTAACAAGAAATACAAAGATTAACCAGAGTTTATCCCAAAGATACTCGTGTCTGACTCCTCGCTCGGTCAGTCTGCCGTTTCCTCTTCCTCTGTTCCTCCGACAACGCTTTCCTAGCTTTCTGCTTCTTTTTTGCCGGCTCAGCCATGACGATAGTGTGAAAAACTCCATCGCTACCTTGTTCTTATAGCTAGCCGGTTCCTGTTTGTGTGCAGTGCCTGTGCATGTGTACAGTCTCTACAATACATAATCTAAAGAAATTGAAAAGACATTAATCCACGTTGGAAGGATTCATAATACTTTGTTTGATGCCAAAGACTATTTAGTGGACCTAGGTCGAAAACAGCAGTTTATTTATCATCCAAATTGTCAGATATTGTTTTGGAACTTCTACCTAATAAAGGGCACTGTATGTGTATCTGTGGCTGTGGAGCAGAAGAAATGAGCTGCAGAATCAATCCTTGTTTCCTGAATTGTCTGCTCTTCCACCCCGGTGAAATGGCCTTCATCAGTGCAAATCCAATTTGAGTCGCAAAAGATTTTCGTTTTCCTTCTGTCTGACTGACATTGCTGCAGTGGAAAGAGAGAGAGACAGACGTGGGACAGAATGAGAAACAAGTGTAGTGACAATGTTATTTTATTTGCGGTGTCCTGACATATTGCAGTGGTTAGCTTACTTCTGAATAACCCTCAAATAGCAGCATGGTATCCTATCGTCTGCCTGTATCTAAACATTCCTGAGCTGCATCTAATGTTGCTGAAATTGCCTCCTCGAGTCCTCCACTTGCCTCGCGTCTTAGTCCCTCCCACCGAGGAGGCACGGGAGAGACGCGAGGAAATCACAGGAGGAGAGAGGCAACGAGCAAATGTGTTTTAGAGGGATGAGACGTCCTTTCCTCTGAAGCGTCATATGAATTCGTCAGCTGTATGGGCGGAGTTAGCAACTCCTTCGGCTGCACGGCTTCCGGGAAGACTGCTCTCGTGTTTCCTCTGCTATAGCTCCTCGGTGATCCCCCCCGATGCTCGCTTCTCGGGGCAGAAATAAGGACACTGAGACAACCTTCACCGAGTAGGGACAGAACAACTTCTGGTTCAGTCGAGGACCGAGGAGTCGAGGAGCTATCAGATAAGAGACATGGCGCCCTATTTTAACGATCTAAGCGCACGGCGTGAAGTGCCTGGCGCAGGTGCGTTTAGGGCGTTTCCATACGCCAATACGCCCAGAATGCACCTGAACACATCTCCCTGTAAGACCAGCACGCCCAGAATGCACCTGAACACATCTCCCTGTAAGACCAGCACGCCCATGGGGCCACAGATGGGCGCAGGTGCATTTGTTATTTAAACGACGTGGGCGCTGGACGGGAAACTGACAACTGGGTCGGTCTTAAACTAGTAAAGACACTGGTGTCGGGCTTTGCGCTGCTCCGGGTTCAACATAGGGCCCTTGGGATGTACCTCATGTCCATTAGGTCCAATCCTTTAGCAGAGTGAATCCAACAAGTCCAAACCATACGACGATATGAGTCGTTTGTCCCTACTCTCTAATACAGGGGTGTCAAACTCAGCTTCATTATTATGAATCAAACGAGCCAACAATATAACGGCCTACAAGTCCAGCTGAGATGATTACCCGATTATACACACACAACAGCTTGGATCATTTCCAGTTTCTAAAATGTGAGGATTTTTTACTAGTACTTTTACTTTTAATACTTTAAGTACATTTTAACGACGATACTTACAGACTTTTACTTAAGTAACATTTTCAATGCAGGACTTTTACTTGTAACAGAGCATTTCTACAGTGTTGTATTGGTATTTTTACTTTAAGGATCTAAATACTTCTTCCAGCGCTGCAATCATGGAGCTGTTGCTTCTACTTCCTGTGGTCCTGATCGGGTTTAAGCAGCAAACTAAGACAACCTGTGTCTAAATAAATCACGGCAGAGGAGAGTAGTTGTCTTTGTGCCTAATACAGTGCGATGGAAAGAGAACACCAAGCCTCTAAAAACCCAATTCAATTATTCTGAGAGCTTTCCCAACTCCTCAGAGAAAGGAGAAGAGGTTGAGTCGTAGATCGTCCTCTACGTACACAGCGGTCCGGTTCGGGATAATGAATAGCTCATTATGAATAATTCATACTGAGGCATAAGTCAAAAACATAAGCTAATATGTTTTTCTGAGTATGATGGATGAGGAGAGTCCTCGGCGGAGAATATTTAGTCTGAGTGACTGAAACATGATGTGAAATGTTAATGGACAATTTACCTCTGAGGACGGGACTTCAACCGCATTCACCCAGAATCCAGGGGATCTTCTGTGATTTGTAAAAACTGTAAAGGATGTCTGCGTTCTTAGGCTCTCTTCAGACTGAAACGAAAACTACAATTAAAAGAACTTCAAGAGCTGCAGTGGTGTAGTCTACGTGATACGCAGGTATACGCAGTATACCCACTAAGAAAGCTCCAGGATTTCCATATACCCACTTAAAAAATGTGCAATGGCACGCAACAACATACTTTGCATTATTATTTAGATACATTTTGAATTGTCATCTGTTTTTTTTTTCTTCGCATAGGCTAAATACTAAATAAAGGTAATTCCACCGTAAATTGGTGCATAAAAGTGTGTCAGAATGCAGGAAATGAAGTCTTTGACGCTCAACATTTTCCTGGGGGAGGACACCCAGACCCCCCACTATGATATGGCCCACCATCCTGGCCCATACATGTACAGTAGTACACACAGAGATACACTGGTAAGAGATAATGAGGTGTAACCGTGTATCCAGCTGATTTAAATAGCTCACGTTGCTGTATTGTGTCAACAGTTAACTTCAGTTAATATTGGATGTGGCGTTTTCTTTTGCAAATGTTCCACCAGAACAAGTTCCTTCCAGAGACTATTGAGCCACCGTTGCTGCGTCCAGAGCTTAGCGCCGCCCGAGACGATTGTGATTGGTTTACCTTACTCCACATCACCGTGGAGATGGGATGGCAATGCGCGACTTGCTTGCTTAAAACCTTGTCTGTGTTTTTACTGTGAGTAGTCCATATCCTCGGTGTTATACTTCAGGGATTGCTCCATTGCCGGAATATCCGTTACCTTCGTGTCTCTTTATGTTGGCGTTCTAACCTCCGGTGGATTTGTGAGGACTGTGGTTAACTGCTCCTCAGATCTCTGCAGAGTAAATCCAGACAGCTAGCTAGACTATCTGTCCAATCTGAGTTTTCTGTTGCACGACTAAAACAACCTTTGAACGTACACGTTCCACCAAAACAAGTTCCTTCCCGAGGCTATTTTGCTGAGGCACCGTTGCTTAGCGCCGCCTATGACGATTATGATTGGTTTTGTAGGGAATTATGTCTAAAATAAGGCCCTAAGGCCTGTCAAATCTGACTGGCAATAAACCAGTTTTTCTCCCATCCCAGAATGCTGTGTGGACTCGCCAGACCTTCCTCTGCAGCGCTGTGGAGGAAGGTCTGGCAAAGCGAGACTACACTGTGAGTAAAAATAACTTTGGTCTGTGGGAGGAATTCAGTACATCCCCGGAAACCCTCAAAAACAGCATGCCGACTTGACCCTTGACCCATGAAGTAAAGCTTCCACACTAAATGACTTACGGTCACAACAACCACAGATCTCGAATGAGACTACTGATCCTGTTTGAGTCGGCATTTCTTTCGTGAGGATTCCTCTGATTGTTCTTCCCTGGAACTCTTCTACTCCTGTGCAGAAATTATCGAGGCAGTATGTTGGCAGAAATTATTAATGAAAAATTCAGGAGGCTCATTTAGCAACACAGCATGGAGATCCATTTGCAGAACGAGCAAGCGAGCAGCAATCCAACAAAAGATAAAATAAATGACAGATAATGAGATGGAATACATTTGTTTTTTTGTCTCAACAGGTGTAATACAAACTGTTAACCCGCTGTGTTTCAGTCATCGTTATATTTCAGTCCTATGATGAAATCATTTGGGCTCTGCTCAGTAAATTTGATTCTGCACTGTTCTGCTGATATGTTCTTTCAACGAACACAAAATCTCGGCGAGTCTTTCGCAGCTTTTCGCGATGTGTTCAATGCGGCAGTTGATATCACGATGACGATTAAAAAAAAACAACTACATATTGTGCAGCCCTAGTGTGTGTGTGTGTGTGTGTGTGTGTGTGTGTGTGTGTGTGTGTTAGAGTGCGGATCTGGCCGCATTTTTCTGTCCGAGCCCGGCCCGCGTCCGACAGGAATTAAGATATTTATGTCCGAGCCCGACATGGTTAAAATCTCATTTTTTTCTCATACTAATGACACATGTACGTTTGTTTGTGTGGAAAGCTTTTATTAAGCAGCTGTAGGATGGCATTCGGAAATGTCAACAGATGAGGTCATCAGCTCACACGGGGCAACAAGCTCACCTTAACACAGGCGCGCACCTGCATAATAAGCTGTTTTAAATTTAACCCCCCCCCCCCCGAAACCGAAGTTGAGGTAACTCTCGAGATAGAGCCTTACTTTCTTTTTTGATACTGAGGAGTTATTGAGGCACTTTTACGTTTCTCCGCCATGTTTCATTCATAAAATAGTGATGCTGTGGCGGCAGGACAAACGAGGATGCTAGCAGCTAGCAGCTGACCTGATGATGGCAAGGGTCCCAGGTTAAGAGGTCCCGGAGGTTTGGCCTACTAAGTAGCCTGCCTACAGTGTTAAGCGAGAACAAAAATACATAGTTTTTATACAAACTTTTGTATACATTATATATTCTGAATAGTGTATTATCATAATTTGTTTAACATTAACTTTTTTTTTTACCTCAACCTCAAACCAGATAAAGACTTGCGCACCCCCTGTGATCTTTGCCGCCCCCCTGAGGGGTGCCCGGTTGGGAACCACTGCTCTAGTGTGTGTGTGTGTGTGTGTGTGTGTGTGTGTGTGTGTGTGTGTGTGTGTGTGTGAGCATGATGTGTTCAGAAGTTGCAGAGGTTGTTAGCGGCTAAATGGCAGCGGAGAGATTACAGAGCAGTGCGGAGTGGAAGCACAGCCAGGCGCATTGTTTATGTCACCCACAAACGTGATGCTGCGCAGGCAGACATAATAGTCTCACTGTTGGAGCTAAATCTCAGCAAGTCAAATCAGAGCATTTTCCTTTGAGCACTAATTAACTAAAGGGCTAATTTAAATTGGGCAAAAGGGAACTTTTATGATTCATAGTGGGGTTTTTTTTTAAATTTCTTTAAGCACTCCGTCAGGACTGATTAGCTTGTTCACTGAGCTGAAAAGGCGCAATCATGGTCCTCCATGACTTGATGGGAGGGCAGTGCCACAGAAAAACAAATGTTTGCAGCTCCGCAAGGGATGTACGCTTCTGCATTATTTATACCCTCTTATTACTGTTATTATTTCACATTCAGCATTCTGTAATTAGAATAATAAACGTCTTTTATAGTGCACTTGCTAACACACATCTTTCCAAGAAAAAACTCAATGCTAGTAATTGGCGTTATTTTGGCTCACTCTTCTTGCATCTTGTTGGATTACGAGTGGGTGTTGGAGGAACACTGATTATTTGACAGTTTGCCAATTCCATGTACCGTTATTTTAATGACAGGAAACGTCACCTGCCTATTGTTGTACCCATTCATGTACCATGGCAAGTGCACACATTGTAATATGCAGGCAAACGTTGCAGCTGGAACGCATTGCAGACCATAAATTAAAGCATCATTTACTTTCCCCTACACTTAAACTTTAAATGTCAGCCACTTTTCTGCTTTCATCTAGAAAGTCTTGGTGTCTTGCAATGTGTTGCAAAAATGTCCGACGACCATAGCCCTATTCACACGGGATTAGCATCATCTGGGGACCTTGTGTGATTTAGAAATGATCTAACCCCGTGCGAATATGGCTTCAGTCAAATTTACTAACATCCCAAACAAAGTTATGATAGTATATTTCATGTCCTGTCGGCCCTCTCTTTGCACAGGGTACGCCAACCAAGCCTGGATGAAACATTCATACAGCAGGTTCTAATTTACATATCAAGCAATTCTCCACAGCTAAATATGGTTGGTAGAAAATGCCTCTCCTGTTGCCCTCCTCCAGTTTCCCCCATCTTCCACGTTCCTGTGAGCTCAGAATAATTATTGTTGTTCTGTAGGGCTTCGACTAACGATTATATTAAAGGTGCCGTAGGTAGGATTGTGAAGATCCAGGACTTAGCCAAAGAATTTGAACATCGACAACTTCTCAGTCCCTCCCCCCTTTCTGCTAAAGCCCAAAACGGTCTCCTAAGCCCCTCCCCCCACAAGGGAGAATGAATGTTTGTTTTCATAAAAAAATACTCAAACTCATTGTTGACATTGATTTAGTTGTTGAAAACTAATCGATTAATCTTTGCAGCTCTATTGTTCTGCAACGTGCATCTTGAAGTGCAAAAAAACCCCCCAGACTTTAGGGAATATACAGAAGAGAGAAAAAGCTCAGACGAGGCGACTGCTCTGTGGGAATAAAAAGATAACATTTCTAGTCATAGCAGGTGAAACACTGAGAGTCTACTCTAAATTATTGCACTTCACAGAGAGCTGCCAACTCATTATAGCAAGGTCACAAGCCCTGGACATGTCTGTGCAAAGATTAGGGTTCATCTCATTAATCCAGTATGAAAGTGGTGTTACTTTCGCATGGCTTTTCAAGATTTTTTTTTTTAACAGAATGAACATGAACAGGAACATTGAATGTCACACAAGCTTACGGTGCCGGACCCAAAAGCAACACTTACTCCGATTTTTCACCGGCCGCGTCTGTGCTGCGTTCCGGTTTTGTTCCGTCCTCCGCTACGCGCCATACCGCTCTGGGAGCGTCTCAGAAGAGGAACCCCTAGCTGCCCGACTCGCAGTTTATATTGTCTCTACAAGTACTTTACAGAACAATCACGTGTTTATTAAGCTAGCGTCTACCTTCCACTCCAAGCACTCCTTCAGTTAAACTCCATGCCTTTTCTTTTCTGGCGCTTATAAAAAGATGAACCTCTTGTTGTCTGTGGTGTTGTAGAGGAGCACCACGGTACGGGGGGGAGGGGGGGTGTATTTTGGTAAGCTGCCCCAGCTGTCCAAACGGCCGGCGCCACGCATGAAAATAGACCTGACGCGTATCTTTAGCGGAGAGGAGAGCCGCTGCATGCACGCTTCTGGGACGCTCCGTGACGCGGCTGGTGGAATATCAAGATTGACTTGAATGGAGGCGATCGCTCGCGGGGGCCGCAGACGCGCCCGGTGAAAAATTAGGGGTGAGTTTGGTCTCTGTTGTTTACCGAGAGCGGCAGTGTCAATGCTGTCTCAAACACAGATGTATTAAGAGGACATGGTGCAGCGAGTCTCCTCTGTGTCTTTAGCTGCAGACTGTTGTACGTCCTGGTGCTGGAACCCTTTCCAGTGAAATAGTCTCACTTTACACCGTTTAGCTGTCAGCATTTTAACCGTGTTTAAGCCAGCTAACGTTACTAGCTAACGGTAGGCTAACGTTACCTGCTGTACGTTAACTAGCGTCATGCCCTAGGCTGTTTAAAAATTGCATCGCGATTCATTTTCTTATCTCAACCGGTTGTAATCTTTACGCATTCAAATTGATCAATTAACGATGCATCGTTACATCCCTAACTAGAACATGTTTACATGCTTAAATTTAAACAAAAAAAAATACTCAGTCTGTTCTGATTGGTCAGCGTTTCTGCATCTTCAGAGTCTCCCGGAGTCTCCGCATCTGTCTTCTGTTGCTGTCTCTGTACAGCCTGTTGCAGCCAGAGACTGAGTGCAACTAAGTAAAGGCTTCTAAACCAAATACTACACAACCAGAAATGTTCCAGCAGGAACTCGACCCGAAATTGACTACATTGGCAGCCAAGATTACAGCTTTCCCTGGCGTTAGCATGTAGCTACATGTAGCAGCAGAATATATAACGAAACTGCAGTAGCCCATGACCCCATGGCCATATAAAACGTAATGCGATACAGAGAGTAGTAGAAACATTTTTTTAAACTGGAGCGTTCAGGACTAGCAAGCAATAAAGTGTCTCTGCATTTGCAACTTAATGGCTCTGTTTTCTTTTGCAACTTTGGAAAATGTCCATTTAAAATCGCAGCATAAATCTGTTTTTGATGGATGTCTGTTTTCATTTTGGTACAGGAACACGGAGGAATCTGTCTTCTGCAGAATGTATGAATATGTGACTCTAATTATAGTGTGCCTATTGTCCAGTGTGAGTCATTCAGTCTGTGCTCTTTTCTAACTGACTAAAAAATGAGTGTACCTTGGAGGAAATTAATTTCACCTTCATAGCCTTGAGGGAAACAATTGAAATGCACTGAATAAATCATTTTATAATAGTGGACACATTTTTTGTCTAAATGTAGAGCTTTTTCTCACTATGTAGCCATTTACATTTGTTACTTTTTTTCTTCCACGTCCTATTCTTCTCCACTTAATTACCAGCTGCCAAAGCAATGCTTTGTACTCTTTAGCCATCATATGCACTTTTCAGAAAATACATAACTAGGGCCACAGCATTGAAATGTAATTTTGAAAGTCATTGGACGTGAGTCATCCAGACAGCAACCTTTGATGGCGAGACAATTTTTAAACTTAACTTTAGTAGCAGTGAAGGGAGAAGCACAAGCTGCATTCACACTGACTCCGTTGTCAGTCAGATGGTCCTGCAAATAAACGCAGCCGCCTGGGGCGAAAAGTTAAGAGAAATTCAACTTTTGGAGAAACGCAACCAGACGTCACTCTGCGGTGAACGATCACGTAACCGATGATCAGACTTGTGAGTGTGTTTTGAGGCAGCCTGTTCGAAAAGCTACGAAACGTTAAGAACTGTATTTCCACGTGCACCACATTGACTGCTGTTGTATAAGAATGCGTTATGGACGCGTAGGGACAAAGGACTTTCAACCCAGGGAGCGGAGTTCGCTTCCCGGGGAAAACAAAAGACTTTCACCCAGGAAATGCGTGTTCCTTGGGAGTCCCAAACTGTAATCTCTGCCAAAACGACCGGCAGCTCGCGGTGCCCTGTACCCAGCTCACAGTGAAAACACACCAGGCGAATAACCTATTTTGATTTTGGCGGCCATGTTATCCAATCTGTCCGTTCATACTGGGCGTCGGCCGCGCGCTGCAGCGATAGTTTCGGCGTCTCCTCTATTTCCTGCGAGAGACGCGAGCGAATGCGTCAAGCCAGGCAGGTAATCACATACAGGCTAAACACATCTACTAACTGCTGCTGATACGACGGAGCTGTGACGGAGATTTGTAGCCGGCGTCACAAAGCTCTGTAATGTCTTAAACAGCTAGCAACAGTGAGATTGAGAGTCCTGTACAGGAAACAGGAAACATCACTGCCTCTATTGCTGACACAAAAAAGTTTTAAAACACCAAACACAAGCACTGAACTGTCCAGGAGTTTGTGTAACAGCTGACTGTTTTACTAAGTTTCTTTTCTTCCTAACCCTCTATCCCAGGGAGATGAAGCTGCCTTAAGTGTGATCGGAAACGTTGAGATCTAAAAACGATCTGGCGGAAAACTGTAACTGTGAAATATAAAGTTTACTTGTGCTACATTGGGGGTTAAATGACACAACAGGACGCCAACCCGTTTTCATTTGTAATTCGTCAAATACTGACGCTTGGTCAGTGTCTCTTAGTGTAAACATTTTTTACTTTTTCATTGGTTCATTGTAGCTTGCTAGCTCTTAGCAACAGTGTCAACATTGTATATATTATATATATATATATATTGTATATTGTATGTGTCTGTGGCGAGAGACATTTTCTACATCTGAAGGATATGTATTTTTCCTGAGAGGCTCGCTGAACCTGTATTTTCATTCCTTTCACCATCCATACCTCCAAGGCTGCGGCCATCTGTATTCTCAGACTTGCGTCCGTACCTCAGAGGCCGACAGGCTCCGAGCTTTTTCACTCCTTCACACCTCAAAGGGTTTCAGATGGATGGATTTCTCGTTGCCCGGGTGTTAAATCTTCCATGTATGAAATTGTCTGTGCTTTAAGAAGCCTTTGGCTACGCTGAAGAAGCTGTCTGCGTTTCAGTCGTCGTTGGTGACAGCCTGTGGTGTCACGGTAAAGATCAGTCACATCCGCTGTTTTCATTCAAACAAATGAATAATGAACGATTTTACAACTGTATGTTACAACTGTATGTTGGCACTGTGAATCAGGGCTGTAGTCAAGTCCACCTTTATCGAGTCCAAAACAAGTCCAAGACCATGACTAGTCAAGACCGAGTCCAAAGAGGTTTGAGTCCAAGCATTGGCGATTTTAACACTTTTGCAAGGCACTGTATCTGTGTCACATTCTCATTAGGGGCTGAGCCCCCCTAAAGGTCTGATTAATCACCGGATGTCCCTCTTTTTGGCCGGATGTCCGTCACCTTCCTCTTTCTTTGTGTTGGCGTTCTAAACTCCGGTGGATTTCTGAGGACTATGGTTAACTGCTCCTCAGATCTCTGCACGGTAAATCCAGACAGCTAGATCTGTTTAATCTGAGTTTTCGGTTGCACGACTAAAACTACCTTTGAACGTACACATGTTCCCCCAAAACAAGTTTCCGTCCGGTGCTCAGCATCGCCCAAGACAATGGTGATTGGTTTAATGAAATGCCAATAAACCAGAGCATGTTTTTCTCCCTTTGTGGACTAGTCAGACCCTCCTCCACAGCGCCTGGGTAGAGCGTGCAGGAGGCAGGGCATTCATAATTTGGTTATGCAACAACTGAGTCTCTTGGTGTTGTTTAATCTCGTCATCTCTGCTGCTGGACCATTTCATTGCTGTCTTTGTGTAAATCACCCTTCTTCTTCACCCTTGGATGCTTGTTTTCTTCCAGTTTTGGCGCTGCATATGAAGTATTTTTTTTAGGAACAACAAAGCTACAGTTAAAGCATGAATTGGAGTTGCTGTCCAATTTAGTGGACAGCAACTGAAGATAAAAGCAGCTGAAAGATAAAAAAATATAAAATCTGTGCTTGGAATTTTTTCCCCTTTTTCTTCAACTTACTGCTATAGAAGGATTGGCAAGATATTCCTAAACTGATCCCCTTCATGGGCATCCGTCGGCCATTTTTGTGTTGAGAGATTTGTGTTGCACTGTAGTGGCGGATGTGTAACCATACTGTCAAACTCATACATATACACAGAGGCCCAAACACTGCAACACACACTTATCCCCCCAGTACCAACATGGCGGATACTGCTCCGGAGTATTTGATCCACCAGCTGCAGCCACAGCTGGCTGACTGACATTTTGCCTAATAATTTATAAGTGGTGCGTAAGCAGATGTGTGCCAGCTGCTGCCTCAGGGCTGCTCCAAACTCTCTTCTAGCATGTTGGTACTGCAGGAGGGGCTTTATTTGGATATCGGGATATTTATACTCCAGATATTTTGGCTGATGCTCTCAGTCAGAGAGACACACGATGAATGGGTGCATTGGGGCTGTCCCGAATGCCTTTTTTAGTGCTTTGAAGCTTCAGTACTTATCAACAGCGATAGAGGCAGTGATGTTTCCTGTATGGGACTCTCACACAGCCTCAAAAAACACACTGACAAGTCTGATCCACAGTTACATGATTGGTCACCGCAGCGTGACAGGTTGCGTTTCTCCAAAAGTTGAATCGGTCTCAACTTTTTTTGCCACAGGCATTCAAAATAAATGGAAAAACCTGGGTTTTCTTTTGCCAGACTGTCTGGCAAGCGACGCAGTGTGTGTGAATGCTCAGCCAGCCAGTTCCTCAAAAGTTGAATCCGTCTCAACTTTATTACAGTTTTGAAGGAAAAACTAAAACAAAAAACGAATATTCTAATCACTAAAACATTGAAAATTGAATACCTACCCAACGAATGATATCCGAATATTCGGATCCAGCCCGAGTGTAAGAGAGACACCCGATGAATGGATGCACTGGGGCTGTCCCAAATACCTTTTTTTTGTGCTTTGAAGCTTTGGATCTTAACAGTGAATATTCGAAGCTTCGAGTGGTGGCGGCTACAATTCCTGTTTTCCGTCAGGTCATTCATAGATCTCGACATTTTCGGAGCGCGCTCGAGAGCAACTTCATTTCCAGGAGAAAGAGACAAAGAAAAGAGATGGAGGGACTGAGGAAACAGTCAGCTGTTGCACGAACACCCGGGCAGTTTCGGTGCTTGTGTTTGGGGTTGTAAAACATTCTGGTGGCAGCAATAGAGGCAGAGTGTGTTTCCTGTTTCCTGTACGGGACTCTCACACCGCCTCAAAACACTCTGACAAGTCTGATCCACCCAGCGTGACGGGTTGCGTTTCTCCAAAAGTTGAATCGGTCTCAACTTTTTGCCACAGGCATTCAAAATGAGTTAACAGGCCTGTGTTTTTGGCAACCGACGCAGTGTGTGTGAATGCTCAGTCAGCCAGTTTCTCACTGTATTGGCATTATACACAGCTGTGCTATCTTTACATTTATCAAATCCCCTGAAAACACCAGGCTGCCTCAGGATAACCAAACAGACACGCATCAGACTCGCTTGAGATAGACGACATAGCGCTGCGTAAATTAGCCAGCGGCTAGCGGTCATTTAGCTAGCGGCTTAATCCGGACAAAAGACCACAGTGAATTTCAGCCTGCATGCACGTTTATCAAGCAAAAAAGATTATTGGAATCCCAAAATTGAAAATCGAATACCTACCGAAAGGAATAGTTGAATATTCAAGTCCAGCCCCAGAACTCATGTTAGTTCACTTCAGGATGGCAAGAGGTGGTAGAGACTAACAACCTTTACCGGAGTCAATTATGTGACTGTTGAGCCTTTCTTCTGTCATTGTATTTCATTTTTTTTTCATTTAAGGAAGGCTCCTTCAGCTGCACACACAATCAGACACACAAACCCTGTGCGCACACCACTTCATTCATTCCCTTTGTGTTTTCATGGAGCCTCTTCTGTAACAGACGTCACCCTGAAGATGTTTAAAGTGAACTCATAACGCAGCACTGAAGAGCTGCATGTTTCCACAGTTGAAATATCGCAGCTGTGAGCTCTGACAGTTTAATTACCTGTGCGCTAAAGACGAATTGTAGCTTAATCTGCCACGGTTTGCGATCAGATCGGCATCACTGCAAATCACACGGGGCCCTCTGGCAGCTGTCCTTGTCGGGGTTTTTTGATTTGGTACGAGAGGACTGGAGGCGCTGGTTCAAATACTCCCTAATAGAGAAAAGAGAGAAGCGCCTCGGTGTTACTCGTCATGATTTACAGCGACTAGCCTCTCTGATCGAGCTCCATCTTCGTGGCTGTTTTTCTCCTGCTGCAGGATTGCTGCTACTTGAAAAGTAATAAGCATACTAATTTGTCTTAGCTACACTGGTGCAGAGACAGATTTGCATTATAAAGTATAGTCTATAGTATAGAAACCCTGAAAAGTAACCAAAAGACTTTTCTCAGATCTAATGACTGCAGTTGGACTTCTATAGCTTTAAGTTTGGTCTTTAAGATTTTTGAGGGTTGTTTATGTATCATCTGCTCCAGCTTTTCCAACGTTTTAGACACAGATATGAAGATAACAACAGTCCAAAATGATGAGAAAGAGAGACGCAAAACTACCACAAAGGGACACAAACCGACTATAGATGACCACAAAGAGACAAAGCAACCCAAACAAAATGCATGGGGAGATTACTTTTTTTTTAATCGAAAAACATCACATTTTCTTCAGGAAGGACGCTTAAACCTTCCGCCAAATATGTGTACCTTAGTCTTCCACAAAGCCATGGAAAACACTGGATTTGCATGAATAAAGTATAGTCAGGGCTGTTCCAAACCCCACAGGGGAGAAGCAGAAGCTGAACATCGTGGCAGCAACAAAATCGGCAAAGCCCTGGAACGGAGAGACACAGCCAAAGAGTTGGTTGGAGCCGCAGAACATGACCATGAAATGATCACATATAAGAGAGAGACCCGGTAGAAGAATGTGAAGAGAAACCAGTAACAGAAGATACTACAAGCTGATGAAAAAGAAGAGGAGAGAGGAGGGATTTACTTGTTTCTAGCCCGTTGTGTCGGCCGCTGCATTCTAACTGCAATAGACAATAGACTAAAGAGTTGTGATGGTCGGAAAAGTGGCAAGACGACCCAAAACGGCTTTTCATAGTTTTATTTTGTTTCTGTCGACTTTGAATGAAGTGTATTTTACGATGCCAAAATTATTTATTATGTATTATTTACATGGATTGAGCGAACGCAATTTTGCGGATGTTTTTTATGTTTTAAAAAAGGATCTTACTCTTTAAGAGAAAGGTCGACCTCCTTAGAAATCCTTTCCATAATGTTGTCAGACACTTAGAATATTAATCTGAGTTCCAGGAGAACTACATGAAGCAGGTCATTAAAAAATAATAATCCAGCTCCTCTGGCTCCACCTACAGCCTGTAGTGTGATTTGCAAAAATCCACCGCTCCCTGTTCAGATGCACCAATCAGGGCCAGGGGGGGTGTCTAACTGCGTGTCAATCACTGCTCATACACACACATTCATTTTCCCTTGTGGGGGAGGGGCTTAGGAGACCGTTTTGGGCTTTAGCAGAAAGGGGGGGAGGGACTGAGAAGTTGTTGATGTTCAAAATTTTTTGGCTAAGTCCTGGATCTTCACAATCCTACCTACTACTGGACCATTTTCAAAAATTGTTGTTCCCATCAGTCACTTAGACACAAACACATAGGGTTAAACGGTAGTTCCCCTTTAAGGTTATAATTTCCTAGAAAATAAATGCTGGGCATAGAGATGAATTTGTTCCAAACATTATGTACATTACCTTGTGTGCAGGTCTCTTTACAGAATTTGTAACAGCAGCACAATACCAATATAATTAGTCCGCCCCCTTCCTGAATAATGCATTATGAACAATGGTGGTAATTATGGTGGTTACATGAGGAATTGGACTGAAATTGCTTTGGTTTGACAGACAAGCAAATGGATTTCCAATGTGGTGAAGCAGCGCAACATGTCCTGCTTTCTACTGCACGGTTTCTCAACGATGCACGTTTTCCTTAATTTATGGAGAGCACCCAACAGGAGCCCCACATCTCTGTGCCGATCAGGGCTTGACATTAGTACCCGCTAAATGCGGGTAGATTTCGGCTGTAGCGGGTAACACATCACTCTCACTAGCCACTTTGGCGGGTAGCATGCCTTTATATTGTAAAACTGGTGGCTGGAGTACTGTGCCACTGTGCCTCCGCCAGACACAGTTACCCAGTGTGCCATGGGCAGTATGAAAAAGATAGTCTTTTTTTAACATTAAAGTGCTCATATTATGCTTTTTGGCTTTTCCCCTTTCCTTTATTGTGTTATGTATCTTTTTTGTGCATGTTATAGGTTTACAAAGTGAAAAAACCCAAAGTCCACCCCAAAGGGACTTACCATCTCCAACAGAAAACACTGTTCACAAACTGCTCCAAACAGCTCTATTGTAGTCCAGCCTTTACTTCAGAGACAAACGTGGTCACTTTGGAACACGTTATAATGCTCGCCTAGCTGCTAGCATGGCACGCCCTCATACTCTGCTTCTGACTGGCTAGTAGTCCTTACCTAGGTACTGTCAGGGCACGCCCTCATACTCTGCTTCTGACTGGCTAGTAGTCCTTACCTAGGTACTGAGCATGTGCGACTCCCAACAAAGATGGACCAGAAGTGAGATGTCTCACTCTGTAGCTAAAACAGAGAGCTCAACACACAGGGTGAAAAGAGGAGCTGCAGCAATGTGCAGTACAACAAAACTGTGGTGTTGTGACTTAACCTAAATACAATTATGAACCTGATAATGAGCATAATATGAGCACTAAACATGTAAACATGTTCTGGTACAAAACACAAAAAACACGTATGAACCTGAAAATGCTATATAATAGATCACCTTTAAATGCGGAGCACCTTAAGTGACACTCCATTTCATTTATTTAATCGCTGAGCTGTTCGCCTATACGGTATTATCAGCCGGCAAAGGTGCAGTCAGGTCTCTAGATAATGTGAGATATGAAAATCTGAATTAAACTGAACGATGGCTGCGAGCCTGGAAAGTGAAATGAAAAGTAAACAGCTGCCTGTCATGAATCAAACCATAAAAGCAGCAAAAAACCCAGCGCTTTCCATTCTCAAAGTCAGCTTTCATCCAACTGCTACTGGAGAATGTATTCCTAAAATGGCTGGGAGCAGCTTATTAGCATGTGAGTGAACTAGTTCAATATAGATATTAGTCAAATATATGGGGTGAGAGGTAAGATCTGACCAGTTATCACACACACGCAGACCTATGGAGTCTGGGGCTGAATTAAATGCCCGTAGAGAGTATGTAATCCATGAGCACTAACACTGCTCCTTCTCTCGCTCTCCAGGGAGACGCTCGGTGTGACTAACGGTCTGATTCCTTCAGTCCGGGGAGCCAGGGGAGGTGTGACAGGCCTGCTCTGCTCATGACCTATCGGCTGAATAATTACAGCTAACCTGCTTCTCCACAGGGCTTTTCTTTGGTGCTATAAACGGCCCCGCTGTCACACGCTAATGGGAAATCGCGGCCCTGGCAGTGTCGCAGCGGCAGGCGCAGGTCACGGGGGAACTGGGTGGACGTAATCGGGTCGTATCCTTTAGATCGTGTGCAGACTTCCCGGTAGAACAAGTTTTGATCTACACGGTTACACAGTGAGGCAAGGCAAGAAGACTGTCATTCCCCTGGAAAAACGCTCCCGGAGGTCATTTGTACAAGCAGCAATTACAATTTAAATGTATGTTCATAGTGGCGGCGCCCTCTAGTGGCCGTAGTAAAGCCGCCTACACATGATAAGCAGATTTGCTCTCTGGGAACCGCTAGGTAGGGCGCAGAGCAAAGTGCAGAGAGCAAAGCGCAGAGAGCAAAGCGCAGGTATTCGTCATCAAGGTTGGCAAGGAAGCTATTTCCCGTTGCTAGGTAACGACATGCTGTTATCTCATTGGTTGCACTTTTGACAGGTCAGCAGCAACTAGGTCAAAGTTGAAATAATTTGAACTCTCCCCCCCCCCGTAGGAAATCAATGGAACGGCCGGCGCAAAGCGGTTTTGCCGCCTATCATGTGTAGGCCGCTTCATCATGTCGGGAGACACGCTGGAAGTAAGGTGAAGAAGTATAAGACAGTGTTTTCCCTTTAGCTTTGTGGAAGACTAAGGGCTCCTGCACACTGCCTGCGTGGCGTGAGCTTGGCATGAGCTAGGCGTGAGCGTGGCGTGAGCGTGGCGTTTCTGTTGCGTGTCAGTTGCGTCGCGTTTTCTATGTCTTTTCACACCAGAAACGTGTCTGACGCGGCGCTGCTGCTGCTGCTAGCCTTGTCTGTACACATGGATGTTTCCCATTGATAAAATGAAATAATAGCGTGTTCTTCAACTTGTCAATATTTTTGTGTTTGTACATTTGTTTATATACTGATTTTATTACAGCAAAGACAACGTCGGTGGTATTTACAGCAAAATAAGCTACAGAATATTTCGTTCTGTATTGGCAATATTTGAAAATTATTTATTCTTTTTTTAAATTACATTTATATCTGCATTTACGTCAAAACTTCGAGACTTTCAAACATCAAAATGTCATTTATTAATATGTATTTGTGTCAAAATGACATATAAACATCTTTTCCTATTCTATTTTACCTGGAAACGCTTCCGAGACGCTTACGCTTTAGTGCAGGAGCCCTAAGGTTTTGCAGCGGTGCCGTTGCTCCGTACGGCGCTTAGCGCCGCCCAAGATGATTGTGATTGGTTTAAAGAAATGCCAATAAACCAGAGCATGTTTATCTCCCATCCAGGATTGCTGTGTGAACTAGCCAGACCTTCCTCCGCGGCGTCACGGTGGAGGAAGGTCTGGCAAAGCGAAACTCCTTTACGGGTACTACTTCCTCTAAGGTCGTTTTCACACCGACAGCCTTTAGTTCGGTTGAATCGAACTAGAGTTTGTTTGCCCCGCTGGTTCGGTTCGTTTGGGCAGGTGAGAACGTGGCAATCGAACTCTGGTGCGCACCAAAAGCGGACCAAAACAAGCGTACCGAGACCTGCTTGATAAGGTGGTCTCGGTACGCTCTCAATCCAACTCTGGAGCAATTCGTTTGTGGTGATAACGTGATCCGTACTCGAACCACACCAACTATACATACTCCTCCAGTCTGAGCTGATGTCTCCTGTAGTCAGGTGTGTTCAGCAGTCTGAGCTGATGTCTCCTGTAGTCAGGTGTGTTCAGCAGTCTGAGCTGATGTCTCCTGTAGTCAGGTGTGTCCAGCAGTCTGAGCTGATGTCTCCTGTAGTCAGGTGTGTCCAGCAGTCTGAGCTGATGTCTCCTGTAGTCAGGTGTGTTCAGCAGTCTGAGCTGATGTCTCCTGTAGTCAGGTGTGTCCAGCAGTCTGAGCTAGTGTCTCCTGTAGTCAGGTGTGTTCAGCAGTCTGAGCTAGTGTCTCCTGTAGTCAGGTGTGTTCAGCAGTCTGAGCTGATGTCTCCTGTAGTCAGGTGTGTTTAGCAATCTGCGATGCAGCAGAGCAGCAAACTGTAGCAGCTTGCAGTGTTTCTATCACAGAAATAGACTGCAGTCAAGCTCGGCGCCCTTCACTCATATCTCCGTGGTAAAACCAGCTGCCGCCAAAACTGGAGACAGACGCCGGCAGAGCAAAGCGAAGTCTCGGTGACCAGAGCAGATGTAGTAACGTCTCTTGCGAAACAATGTCTGATCATTTTAATGAAATGAGCTGGTTTGACCACTAGACCAGAACACAGGACCTTCTTCCTGTATTTACTTTCTTGCTCCCGCCCCCAGACATATCCAACCCATAAGAGGGCTGGACGTTCTTGCCTGATTTGTAATGACGCATTTTTGTACGCTTGGATTTTTTCAGGTGTGAAACCAAACCAAACCAAACCAACCGAGGGCAAATCGCTCCAAGTTTACTAACTCAACAACTGATTCGGACCAAAGCAAACGAACTACAGGTGTGAAAACGCCCTAAATGTGACAGACAAGAGGGTTATTTTGGGTCTAATATTCACAAATCATTAAGCTTGCTTTCACACCTGCCTTGTTTGGTCCGTTTAAAACGAACCATGGAGCGATTGGTCGGATAGTCCGGTTAGTTTGGGGTCGGTGACAACGCGATCCAACACAAATACAGGAAGTGAACCAAAAACAGAGCATTTACTAGCCTGCAGATTCAACCTTGCACACAATTTACAGACTTATATATGATTTAAGGGACGATGACTTTCAGATCCATAAGCTGTTCTGAGTAGGGTTGGGTACCGAAACCTGGTTCCACTATGGAACCGGTTCCTACGCAACCGGTAGGAATCGGACCGGATTAGAACGCAAATTTCAGTTCCACTTAATGTGTCGACTGAAATAGTTTCCCTCTGTCGCTCCGAAACGGACGTAAAAATATCTCCCTTTCTCTGTAGTCTACCGTTAGCTAGCTACCGTAAGTGTAGGCTACTTTTAAAATGCCATATTTTCCCTCTGGGCTCACCAAAACGGACGTAAAAGCATATTACGGCTACCAGATCTATAAAAGAGCCTTTCTTTGATGTCATTTTTCAGTTTTTCAAGAATAGGTTTAGGAATCGGAATCGTTTTAAAAGTACCGGTTTGGCATCGGAAATGTCAAAAAATCCAAACGATACCCAACCCTAGTTCTGAGCAGACGGTCGCTGGTCGTCTGTGACATCATCAGTCTGTGTGACATCATATCTCTCTCTCTCTCTCTCCTTCACTCACTGCCTGGCGGCTGCTTATTGTTCACCTTCTAAAATATTAGAAAGACTAAAGCAGAACCAGAAAACCCAAGACGTTATAAATTTGGTGTTCCTCCATTATTTTTGAGACCAGAAGTGTCGGCGAGTTTTGGATATTCTGTCCAATGAACAAGCGGCCACTTCAATCCACCGAACTATAGGTGTGAAAGTGCCCCAAATCTCAGGCTCGAATAACAACTCCTTCTTTTGGCAGTCCCACCGGAGATGCATCCAGATATTGATTTATAGTTCATAGGGTTGGTTTTCACCCATTCACAGCACCGCCCCAACCTTTGATGGATGTGTTATTGTGTTTCATTATTAGGCATGTCATGCTCCGGTTAAACCTAATCGTATTTACAATGATTTAATCTTTCATTGTGACGGAGAGTAATGGTCGTAGCAAACCGAGGGAAATGACTTGGCTTGATCAAAACATACGTCTGGTGTCAATGATGATTGCTGAGCTTTTCTTAAATTCACTGGATGTTGTCTTCACTACCAACAGTCTCTACCTGCATCTGAAACATTTTGGAGAAACCCACCCCAGTATCTCGAGGAGCTGCATCCATATTGGAGGTAAAAAAAAAAAAAAACATTATCGTTGATCATAATCCGGGGTATGGCAGAATCTTTGAATATTGAAAGGGTAACTTCGGGTTGTCTTAACATGGACCCTATTTTCTTATGTTTTTGTGTGTAAGTGACTGATGGGAACAACAATCTTTGTAACTGGTCCAGTATTAAGCGAAAACGCTGTGGCTGGCAGACGCGAACCAGGCTGCAATGTAATCCTATAGGGCAAATGTGCATCGTCAATTTACGTCCACCAAATTCTGTTTTTGCCGCTGACAGACTCAGATTATTATTCTAAGTGTCTGACAACATTATGGAAAGGATCCCTACAGAGATAGCCCTATTTTAAGATAGTAAAATACTTTTTTTAAAACAAGAAATAGACCGCTATCACTAAACCCACCAGACTCCATGTAAATAATCAGGACTTTTAGCGTGTATAGAGCCAGCATATTGCCACAAGTAAATGGCTGAATTAAGGGTTTATTTCAACCAAACCAGAGTGGTGATTGATGGAACAGTGGAAAGATTAACCAAGACGGCTTTTGATAGTTTTATTTAGTTTCTGTTGACTTTGAATGAAGTGTATTTAACAATGCCAAAATTACTGTTAATTTACATGGAGTCTGGTGGGTTTACCGCTAGCAATTTCGGGAATGTTTACTTACTCTTTAACTGAAAGGTCAACCTCCTTAGAAATTAACTTACATTGGAGCTTGTTTTGCTGGTTGCTGATTGCATAGTTGTTGCCTTTTTTTTTAGGTTTTTGTCGCCTTGTTTGAGTTTTTTTTCCAATTCTTTTGTCACTTTTTTCTGACATTTGTCGCCTTTTGACATTGTTGTATAAAATAGGGTCCAGGTTGAAAAAAAATGGCATTACACACTTCCCATCGTCTCCTCCTTAGCTCTGATGCTTTCGATTCAGACAGCAGGAAGAAAAACTGTTGCATTCCAGAAACGTCACAATCACAAAAACAAGAAAATTACTCTTCGTTTTCCATTCTCCCTCGGTTAAGTGTGTATGTGTGTGTGTGGTTGAAGATCGATGTGCTTTTGTTTAAAAGGTTCAGTATTGATTGTATTCTTGCTGAAGTAACATCCCGCTGTCTTCCAGCAAATCCATTCACACTCCTTGAGCAGGATAACTAACTGACCCCCCGATGCATCATGAAGTTGCTCAGCGGACACGTAGAAGCCTGTCGTCGCACCAGGCAGATCGAAGTCTGAAATATGCACCGTCTGTATCCATTATTCAGCATGATATAACCAGAGCCTTGTAACTGCAGCTGTGTTGTAAAGAACCAGTCGTGCAGCAGGGATTTTCCGGAAGCCAGTCATACGTTAATAACAACAAATCCTCCAAACCATACAAGGATATGGATCGTTTCTTTCTACCTGCCCTCTAATACAGTAGTGTCAAACTTACTGACATGCATTTATTTAAAAAAAACGCAAATATCTTTGACTGTATTATTGCAAGTCTCGTATAGCTTTCTCACTCACAGTTTGGTCAACATAAAGTCCTGAAAAAGTCAGTGAAAAAGTTCCTAAGGCTACGTTCACACTGCAGGCAGAAGTGGCCCACATTCTTCTTCAGAAGATCAAATCTTTCAAATCAGATTGAGACCACTTCCATATGTGGTCCTGAATCAGACCCAGGTCTGATTTTTTTCAACGCGGCCGCAGTGTGAACAACCAAGGTGGATTTGATGCGACTTTTACGTCAATCTACATCGACATTTGTCACAATTATGCGCCAGTAAACAGTAACATTAAAACCTAGACTAGGCCTACAAAATGGACAGTGATGGAGCCAGTCAATGGAGGGAGAGGGAGGGGTTAGACCTAATTAGTGTTATGCTCATTAATGTTACGGCTGCCATTATACAACCATTTTGAAAAAAAACGCGAATATACCGCAAACCCAGACGTAGTACTGGGTTGGGAAGTACGTAGGAGGGCGGAGCCAGGCTACCTAGCGGTGGCAGGAAATACAAACTCATATCTAAACCAGAGAATGTCGGTTGTGTTTTTTTGAACTCGTAATGAGGGATATGATTCGTTATATAAGATTTTCAAATCATATTAAGTTGCTTTTCGTGAGTTGATATGAATGTAACTCATAGTGTTAAATCAACATTGCTTTCGTCTCATATCGATCGCAGGCCTCTGCATTGAATCAAAATACCCAGATTTTGTGATAGCAGCAAATATCGTATCATTAAAATAATCAATATAATATCTTATAAGGATAACGTCTGTAATTTATATCCCTATCAAATTCAAACAAATCAAAGAGTACGGTAGGTAAAGTTTACAATAGACTCCATGCAAGTGTAATTCTCAAAAGAAAGAAAACATACATTTACTGAATAAATTCAAAGGCCACCATGAAACACATGCAGCGTTTTATCTACACATGAGGGTGTCTACATATTCCACTTAATTATTTTGAATATTCTCAACATCACAATGAGTGTGAGCAGAAGTGGACCGCACACACTCCACCACGCGGCGCTATTCGTCCCCACTCCAGACGAGGGCTCGCGGAAAGAGGTTTGAAATGAGAACGAGGACAGGGTGCCTTGATCTAAAGTGTTTTTCTTGATTGTCAGGCAGCTGAGAGGGAGCTTCATTTCCCGTTTTGTATCATGTCACTGTTGGGGTCATTTCTTTTGGTATTACCAACCATAACTCTAAGATACTTCTATAAATTGAGTGATGTTGACAGTGGAACCAAGTGGAAGGGGCACTCCAGTCTTACCAGTGTCAATCCATGTTTGGGTAAACAGCTGTCAGGCCGCAAGCCCCTGCAATGTCTGTGCGTTGTGTTCAATGGGACGTGTGGACGGGACAGGGAAACAGGAGTCCAAATGGGCGTTGAGGCAAGCAAAACCCTTCCTCTTTTATTGAGCTTTTGGAAAACAAAAGAGAATACCACAATCGGTTTTGTGAGCAACTTTGTCTCACAAATCATATAGAAAATAAAATAAACTTTAGCTGCTATACTCCATTTAAATAAACAGTAATTTCAGCATATTTCCACATGTTAATCGGTGAATTAAGGGTTTATTTCAACCAAACCAGAGTGGTGATTGTTGGAACAGTGGAAAGATGGAGATTTGTGGGGCTGTTTCAAGATCTTACTCTTTAACTAAAAGGTCTATCTCTGTAGGGATCCTTTCATAATGTTGTCAGACACTTAGAATAATAATCTGAGTTTGTCAGCGGCAATAAAAGCACTTTAGTTGATGAAAAAATTGATGATGCGCAATTGCCCAATAATGTTGCATTGCTGCTTGTTTGTTCCAACTGCAGCAATCAAGCTCAATACTGGACCAATTTCAAAAACTGCTGTTCCCATCAGCCACTTACACACAAAAACATGGGGAAAAAAGTTTGAAAAATCATCAATACCGAAGTTAACCTTTAAGTCATCACAGAAATCTTCCACCTATTTTCCCCTACTGGGGCATGGGCCGCCTACTCGTTACTCGTTACTCGTAATTAATGTTTTTGTACGTTGGAGTGAAAGATTCTTCCTCACAAAAAATTAAAATTCAGTTTTGGTTTTTCTCTTTGTTGATGTCATACTTTAAGTTAGATGTTTAAAAAGGTGTGGAAACCCTGAATATTACGCTTTACAATAAGGAAGCCACAAAAAAGGTTTTTTTTACTTTTACTTCTAAAAATTAAGTACATTTAATATCAGAAAATAACTTTCAATACTTAAGTACAATACATTGCAGATACTTTAAAGGTCCTATGACATGCTGCTTTTTGGATGCTTTTATATAGGCCTTAGTGGTCCTCTAATACTGTATCTGAAGTCTCTTTTATATAGGCCTTAGTGGTCCCCTAATACTGTATCTGAAGTCTCTTTTATATAGACCTTAGTGGTCCCCTAATACTGTATCTGAAGTCTCTTTTATATAGACCTTAGTGGTCCCCCTAATACTGTATCTGAAGTCTCTTTTATATAGACCTTAGTGGTCCCCCTAATACTGTATCTGAAGTCTCTTTTATATAGGCCTTAGTGGTCCTCTAATACTGTATCTGAAGTCTCTTTTATATAGGCCTTAGTGGTCCCCTAATACTGTATCTGAAGTCTTTTATATAGGCCTTAGTGGTCCCCTAATACTGTATCTGAAGTCTCTTTTATATAGACCTCAGTGGTCCCCTAATACTGTATCTGAAGTCTCTTTTATATAGACCTTAGTGGTCCCCTAATACTGTATCTGAAGTCTCTTTTATATAGGCCTTAGTGGTCCCCTAATACTGTATCTGAAGTCTCTTTTATATAGACCTTAGTGGTCCCCTAATACTGTATCTGAAGTCTCTTTTATATAGACCTTAGTGGTCCCCTAATACTGTATCTGAAGTCTCTTTCCCGAAAGCCAGTCCCACAATGAGCTTTCCTTAGGATGTGCCATTTCTGTGTCTGTAGCTTTAAATGCTATTGAGGAGGAGAGAGGGGGGGACAAGGTGGAGGGTGGGGGTGTGGCCTTGACCAACTGCCACTTTGCATGTTTGCAAGCCATGATGTCTCTCTCTCTCTCATGGGCGGGCCAAATTCTCTGGGTGGGCAAAGCTGTGAAAGAGGAGGTAACCTTTCTCCTTATGACGTCATAAAGGGAAGATTCCAGATCGGCCCATCTGAGCTTTCATTTTCTCAAAGGCAGAGCAGGATACCCAGGGCTCGGTTTACACCTATCGCCATTTCTAGCCACTGGGGGACCATAGGCAGGCTGGGGGAACTCATATTAATGTTAAAAAACCTCATAAAGTGAATGAGGTTGCCATGGGACCTTTAAGACTTTTACTCAAGTAACATTCCAAAAAAGGGACTTTAACTTCTACCAAAGTCGTTTTACAGTAACATACCTGTACTTTTACTCAAGTATTGCTTCTTCTAAGTACTTTAAAAAAGACTGAACTCAGGTGCAATCTGCAATCTGCATGGACAAACATGTCACAGTGGCGTGCGAGGATTTGTCCAACCTGGCGTTTTAATATGTTTGCCTTGTTTCCATTTAATGTCCCAAAAACCATCCGACTTGTCAAAAGAATTTTCTCCCCTTGAAATTAGCTTCCCGTAATGAAATTTTAATTTGTTATTATGAGCACAGTCGGTGCCTGAAGCGCTGCCTGAGCGCCCGGAGATTTAAAAGCCTTGAACGTACTCAACTTGCAAACAAATGGATTCCAGGCTGAGAGAAATTGGATGTATCCATTAGAGTGACGTTACCCGGGCAGAAAATGGAATCTGACCCATTTGTTTCCAGCTAATGACATGAGTTCAGTCCAACACAGAAGACCTAATGGCTGAGAGTGCATTCAGAATTGGGACAGAGTCATTCCACTTGACAATAATCATGGGATCCTATCAAGTCAATGACTGCATTTACCACAAATGCTTTTGTGAAGATTGGGCAATTTTCTGTCCAGCAATTACTTTCCTGTAATGGGCCTGAAATGGATTTTCTAGAGGCAAGGTGAGGATTGGCAACAGTTGAAACTTTTAACCCAGTCTCACGGCAGTTCGTGAAATGGTCACGTTATTTAATCTATTGATTCGTGTTCACGGGGACGTTTTTTTCGTGGTGGCCAGCACGAAAATGTAAAGTAATGTATTTCAATGGGAAGCATATTTCGTGATCACAGCACGAAAACGGTAGGGAGTAGTATGAAAAGCCGAAAATCCGTTAGGGAGGTTGGTCGGGGGGGGGGGGGTGGATGTGTCAAACAACACAAGACTTTCACCCGGGAGACCAGGGGATCGCGTCCCGCGTGTGGCGTTTTGTTTCCCCGTTGTCTTCCTAATCACAACCGTCCCGTTATTGTCGCGCGTCCCACGCGGCCGTCTCCCATAGTCTTCCTAATCACAACCGTCCTGTTATTGTCGCGCGTCCCCAGCGGCCGTCTCCCGGCATTTGAGGTGTCCTTTCCCCGTTGTGTTTTTCCGAAACCCAACCTCTGAAAGGATGGTTCCCATTTTGTGCTGGCCACCACGAAAAAAACGAGATAAATGTGTTGTTGTACACGAATCATTAGATTAAAAATAACGTGACAATTACACGAACTGCTGTGAGACCGTGTTGAAACTTTCCCAGCAAGAGAAGTCTTTGTACAATTTTAAAAATTTCATTTTTATTATTGTACAGCCGAAAAAGTCAAAGTGTTGTTGCTTTACACATTTCTGCTCTTGACAAAATGTTCATGATTCTTTTTGTTTTTGTTCTTTCTTTTCACTGCCGGCGTCCCGGAGCCCTGTAGCAAATACAACCAGCAAATGCCGCTTGGATTTTGTCCTTCTATGGCTCTATGTGTTCACGTTACAGCTTTATTAGACCGCCCCCTATTGGCCATAAAAATCAATGAATGCATTTTTAACAGGAGCTTGCACTCATGAATCAAACTTGAAACCTGTCATGTCTTGCATCAGAAGGATACCATCATTCATACATCTGTGTTATTGTTGAACGTCAGCCTCTTCTTGATGTGTGCATGTAATTTCTCCGCCTTTGAGATCCGTGCCAGACATCCACAATCCTCGGTAATGGGATGGTGATGAACAGAATTTTTTCTCTTCTCCAGAATGGGACTCATTTAGATATTCTTTTGATGTTACAAAATGCATTTTTTTGACACCCAGGCCCATCAAAATGATAAGCATTTGCTCCTGCAAAATTCACTTTGATACCTCTCTGGCAGACGTGCTGCTACATCACGGCAGCTGATCCCCAGCCAAGGTAGAGAATGGGGCTGATACCATTTTGTTTAAGCACTAAAAAATACCGGGTTGAGACAGAATTGATGGCCACATGATGCCACTGAATTTATATTACCCTGAAACGTCCTGTCTGAGGAAATGGCTGGTGTAGTCTCGACTGTAAAATACAACACTAAAACCTAACTGAACCGTGCTGAAAAATAACTGGCTGTAGTAGATATTATTGCTTGGAGGTTTATGAAACTTTGCTAACCTGAAAACAGAATTTTAGCTTTATTGTTAGTTCAGCATGTTTCCTTCATGTTTGTAGATTTTAACTTGTCTGATTTAGCTTATTTGTCTTTAGGAACTGGGTACTTTCACACCTCATTTGTAAAAACGGTGCATTTATTTCGGATTATCTAACTTTTATTCTCACATTGCCAGACCTTCTTCCACAGCGCTGCGGAGGAGGGTCTAGCTAGTCCACATAGCATTCTGGGATGGAAAAAAAACGTGCTCTGGTTCGTTGGCATTTCTTTGAACCAATCACAATCATCTTGGGCGGCGCTAAACACCGCACGGAGCCACGGTGCCTCTGCAAAATAGTCTCAGGAAGGAACTTGTTTTGGTGGAACGTGTGTATGTTCAAAAGTTGTTTTAGTCGTGCAACAGAAAACTCAGATTGGACAGATAGTCTAGCTAGCTGTCTGGATTTACCCTGCAGAGATCTGAGGAGCAGTTAACCACAGTCCTCACAAATCCACCGGAGGTTAGAACGCCAACACAAAGAAAGCAGAAGGGGATGGACGTCCGGCCAAAATGAGTGAAATCCTGCGGAATTTCCGTCGGCAACGGAGCAATCCCGGAAGTGGAACGTCGTCGATATAGACTATCGAACTATAAATCGAGGAACTTGTGTGCGTGTGTGTCTCCCGCATGCGCAGTACAGCGGCGGGGGGCGGGGAGTTGCTAACGGAGAGCCCAAGCACGTCTTTTGCAGTGGGCAACAGGTGTCGTGCCAAAAAGTGATCATCAGCAAAAAAAACTCATTGCTGTCTACCCTACCTGCAAACGATGAATAGAATAGTACACAAACACATGTTAGATGAACGCCTATTTGAACCACACTTAGATAAAGTTGTGAAAGAAAATAATGGGAACCAAGGAATCGGCCCATTCAGAACAGGCACTGCACTAGTAACTTTAAAATCCAGTGTTTGGTGTTTTAAGCCCCCAATGTCGTCTTCCAGGCAGCGCTACCTGGAAGGCACTAGGATTAGGCAATGGTTAGGGTTAGGTGCCTTGAAGTCGACGTTGGGGCCTTAAAACACCATTGAGCTTAAAATCCACTAATTATTATGACCAGTGCTTGCTCGTTAGTCGTTAGTCTGTGTGACTATCCCAGAATGCATCTGTGGTGTACGCCAGACCTTACTCCACAGCGCTGTGGAGATATGTCCAGCAATGCGAGACTATGCAGTCGGTGCATGCAGGTGGACTCCTGCCACAGCTTTGACCGTGAATCTTGGCGGCCAGACGGAGCTTTCCAGGTGAGCAGCTGCGGACAGAATGATGGACTGCAGATGGAAGACGCTGTATGTGTCCTTCCTCCGGGTCATTCCACCCGACCTCCGCTCCGTCACTGTTTTTCCGCCTCATTAGAAACCTCTCTCCCGCTCTTCCTCCATCATCTCACCTCACCGGCTGCTCGACAGATGGCAGCTGCGGTGCTTTGACACGTATGGAGTATGTATCTATTTTTTATTTTTTTCAGGAGATAATTGGCCAGATCAAAATGAAGCGACACTGACATGACAATGGAGGTTTTCAGTGAGAGTTGCGTCCATGTGAGTAATGAGCACAGTTCTACTTGACAAATGGTGTATGGCTTTTTTTTTTATTTATTGGAGGGTGTCCAGACATCGTCACAGCAACATATAGCAACACGTGTCTGATTTTAAGGAGAACTGACTTTAAAGAAATGTGCAGATGGAAGATAAATTTAATCTTTTTGAAAATAAACATTATAATTAATGAAAGAATGAAAGGAAATATGTTATTTGTCTCTTTCTGTGACAAGGAAGAAGTAGCTCCTTGGGGGTCAGCCCTATGTTTCCACAGCCCTACTTTTTGACATTTTCAAAATGAGGTCTTGTGTTCCTACATTTCCCTTCAATTTAAGCCCTATCCTCCCACGACATTTTTTAGGGTTAGGGTTAGGGGTTAGATGTAGGGTTAGGGGGATAAAATCTGATACAATTTTATGAAAAAGGCAATAGGGGAACATAGGGCCACATTCTGGAAAAAACATCTTAGAAATGTGGGAACATAGGCACGCTCCCACTCCTTGTTGTGTTGTTCTGCAACTAGGACAGACATACTAAATAAAGCCATACTATTGTAATCATCTTTAGTATTACCAAGACAGAGAAATACATTGTTACTATCATTATAGGCCTTCCCTGTCTCCCTGGTAAATGCAAATCTGTGTCACTCTCACGCCACATTGAGGGATGCTAATTTATATTGGGTTTTTTTTTTCTGACAGATAGATGACCCTCGTTAACCAATCATTAACCGTTAGCCGGCAAGCAACGGCAAGTCCCAGTTAACCCGTCTAGGACGCTCAGACATATTTTACACAGACTTGTACTGGTCACACAGGCACAATGTTGCGTGTTAAGCCAGTGTTTGCTGCGCTAAGCTAAACGCTAAAGAGGGAAAGTCGCCAATTTTCAACTGGAATCGATTTTCAACAATGCGATCCATCCAGCAGTTTTGCCGCTCTGGGCACGGCGCCGTTTGTCAGCAGGTACACCGAGCAGGTTGAAAATCATCTGGTCTATATCGACGAGTTTTCTGTTGCACGATTGTAAGGAGGAACAGGTACAAGTACTCCTTTATACCTGCAGCTGTTTCCTTCTTGAATACGGGTCAGGGGAGGAGTCTTCTTTGAACTCCTGGCTACCTCATTTCTTCCTCATTGTTTTTCTTCTCTCTTTTATTTCTTTATTCCTTGGTTGGTTATATATTTTAGTCTGTTGACTATGTGTTGAGGATGTCAGAAACGTTGATAAAAAGGGTTGGTGATGTAATGTAATGCTGTTGTTGTTGCTGATGGTCGTCGTTGATTATATTGTGTCAACTTTGTAGGCCGATATGCACTTTTTCCTACCCTACGTTGGTTACTTTGACGCTGCTATCCATGCACCTTGTACTGGTATTTATTTGTCCTCGTACTATTACGGTTGTGTTCCAGTTGCGTAGAACTTTATTTATGTGTCTTGTATGCGTTTATACTTACTGCACACCTAATCGCCCTTCAGGGACACAAATAAAGTTGAAATGGACTAAAACAACCTTTGAACGTTGTTACGTCCTGATGACCACAGGGTCACAACGTACACGTTCCACCAAAACAAGTTCCTTCCTGAGACTATTTAGCAGAGGCACCGCGGCTCCGTCTGGCGCTTAGCACCGCCCAAGACGATTGTGATTGGTTTAAAGAAATGCCAACGAACCAAAGCATGTTTTTCTCCCATCCAGGAAGGCTCCTCCACAGCGCTGTGGAGGGGGAGGGTCAAGACATTTTAAGGCGACCAAAATGTTGCAGTTAACTTTGATGAAGTGATAACACAGTGAGAGGGTCAGAGTTGATGAAAACACCCAAAAACAAGTACAGGTCTATTTTAATGTCCACAGTGCCATGGTTAGCACGGCCAAGCCTCTGTCATGTCAATGATAGAAAACAGATGCTGGTCTCTGTCTCGATCAAACTTGCCTAATCTGGTTTGTAATTGTTTCCTATTCAGTGGTTATTTTATAGACTCCCGTGTGTCTGTGTTGATATCAGAAAGAAGATAAGGTGCTTGAGAGTATTATCAATGTTATTATCCATTTTATTACTTAATTTGTCTGTTGTTAATGGTAGTTGAATTATCGGTCTCTTCTCTTGGTGTTCATTTGCTGTGATATATTGGAGAGAAGGCAGAAATAATTTACAACCGTTGTCCCACAGTGCAGTTCTTCGGATTGGTTAATTGGAAAATGAACAAGGGGAAATGAAACGGGGTGAAAATCAAAGGACCTGTCTGTGCCTATCAGCTCCCAGACTGAATTATTACCCCGAAGCTACAGATTCGTAAAAGCACTTCAATGCAGAGGCCTAAAAATTAAACCTATCCATCCATCTGTGTGAATACAATTGGCATTTCATAAGTACAACTGATGGTGTGATCCATAAAGTCCAAGCTTATTAAAAAACACTCTGCCACATCGATGGATTTATTGCCAAAGGACTTGAGTGTTCCTCTTAGAAGCTGCCAACATTTACAAAAGCAGAAGAATAAGTGATCCTAAAATTGGCCAAAAACAGTTCCCCGTCTTTTATTTTTTTTGATTTATTTCCGTTGTCTTACTGCTAGAGTGATGTAAGGGAAGCTATGCTTCCTGCAGCTGTAATCAGTCCCTCCAGGATCGCAATTTTGACCAATCACCGCAACCTTTCTGCAACGAGACGACACGATGACCTAAATTGAGGACAGCTACGCTCGTTATTGTAAGTGCAATGATAAGTTAAAGTCCAATAAGTACTTTATCAAACCGTATGAATGTGTGTCCCAGGCCAGGTTAGGATATAAACTAACAATGTAAAGATCAACAAGCCACTGATATCATCATCATCATATTCTTTATTCAGGACACAAAAAAATGGTCCATAGCACAATACAAAACATAGCAAATGACAGACAGACAAATACAAGATAAAACACAAACAAAATACAGTACTGTCTGTGAATGTCCCTATCATCAGACAGGTCATCAGTTATATAGTGCCCTAAGTATTTGACCTCATCACACACTTTAAGGACAGTACCAGACAGAGAGAAAGCAGGAAATTACAGTTTTTTGTCCTCACTGCTTCTAGCAATCACAATATTACTCTTCTTAGACTTGTACTTAATATCAAAGTCTGAGCCATATTGGGAGCAGACCCTTAGTAACTGTTGAAGGCCAGCACTATCTGGACAAAGAATCACCAGATCATCTGCGTACATCAGGTGGTTGATAATGGTGTTCCCAACCATACAGCCTGTTACACAGTTATTTAGCAGCTTTGATAGATCATCCATATAAATATTAAAAAGAAAGGGAGATAAAATGCTTCCCTGCCTAACTCCATTGCTTACATTGAATGGGGCAGACGTCAAGATACCCCATTTCACATACATTGACTGATGAGCATACCAAAAAGCCAAGATTCTCACTAGATATTTGGGAGCCCCTATGTTGTGCATTTTGTAGAATAGCTTCTCATGATTTACACGATCAAAGGCTTTAGAGGCATCAATAAAACACATACAAATTGTGGAATTATGCCTGTTATACAAATCTAGGACCTCCTTTAAGGCAAAAATACACATATCTGTGCCATGTTTAGATTTGAAGCTGGACAAACTGGTTGTCAGCGGTCAGGACAAACTGTTCCAGCATATTCAGTATAATCCTCTCCAAGACCTTGGATAAAATACTGGCCAGAGCTATAGGCCGGTAAATATCCAAGCTGTTAATTTTGCCAGCTTTATCTTTGATGATAGGCACTAATGTGACTATAAAATAGAATCAGGTAAAATACCATGGGCAAACAACCCAGTAAAACAAATAGCAATTAGTGGACAGAGTTTTCTACTCGCAACTTTTAAGTGCTCCGCAGATATCTTATCCATACCACATGCCTTATTATCTTTTAGCATCATAATTGCATCATTTATTTCTTGAAGGAAAACAGTCACATCTTCATTATTATCAATGTTACCCACTATAAATGAGTGGGTAACGGTAGTGAGTTACCCACTGAGTGGGTGTTGATTTCTTTCCAGAAAACAATAGGACTATTGTATTGCAGCTTCCTTGCAAGAGAGTCAGACCTTATTGTATTTTCATTCCTCTTAATGGAACGTAGAGCATATTTAAATTTAGCATTTGCACGTTTCTTATAATCAAATAAGGGACCATGTTTATGCCTGCCTGACTCAACCCATGCTTTGAAGGCCCCATCTTGCCTCAGCATGTATCTCTTCCACATAGTCATTCCAGCCTGGCTTGACTTTGTACAATCTGTGTGTCTTATACAGGGGCCTGCTCGAAACAAGGAGGGAATTCTTATACAGGGAGCACAGCTCAATACCACAGCATGCAGTGGGATCTTTTGGTAATTCAATGTTACTCAACAAGATGTCAGAGTGAATACAGTATTCTTTAAGATCCTCCTCAGTCAGGTTAGACCAATCTATTTGCCCCACACACATGTTGTTATCTACAGACACAAGAGTAGGTATATTGCCTAGATTTACAGATAAAGAATCAGAATTAATTCTCATGGCTTCTAAAGAATCATGAGCATCAGCCGTGCAAATACAGTGATCTAGCCATGAAGTTGTGTGCCATGCCTCACTGATGTAAGTGTAGCTACTATCAGGCAAGAGCACTTTGCTAGAGAGAATTAGACCATTATCGGAACAGAACTGCATTAAATGTTTGGCAAATAAAGAGCTGCCATCGGAAACATCTGCATTCATATCACCCACAATAAAGAAGCACATTATCTTGAATGAAAGACATGACACAAGCCAATCTATTAAGGTATTCATCTTCATTTTGAGAACACTCATAAGGCGTATATATGTTTAAGATAATGATGTTTTTATTACCACAATTAAACTCAATTCCTATGGCCCAATCAACATCCAGTCTAACCACATTAACCAGCTGATCATATTTTTTATGCCATAGCAGGCCAACACCACCATGTATTCTACCATGAACTATCCTGGTACTCAGGTCAGTAGTAGATTCACCCGCCCCATAAAAGTCTTTATGCAGGGAATTCAGACCCTCTAAATCCTGCTTTGGTCAAAAAAGGTTTCTTGAACACATAGTACGTCACAGGCCTCCAAAAGTGTATCCACTACAAGGCGGCGCGATTTGTCTGCTTCACTGTGCCCAACGCGCAGTCCTTGTGCATTATATGACACGATATTGATATTCATTTATGTTTCTCTGGGTCTGCGAGCCTCAAAATAGCGATGTACATAGATCCCCGCCGGCCAAAGTTGTGGATCGTACATTTCATCAACTTCGTTACATTCAGCAGTAATATGAAACAAACTGAATCTGTTGCGGGTAGAGTCAATCTTCCGACACGTCACAGATCTGCCCAGTTTCTCAATCAGGTAATCACACAAAGTGACCACATCAAGATCAGGGGAAAATCTAGTGGCAAAAACACTCACCAACTTGGTTTTAATAACTGGAATGTTACTCACTGTGCCGGTACCAACTATTCCCATTTTCCTAAGCTCTCACTTTACACGGGTCTGCGTACCGCCAGGTTTCGATTGTACGGACACTTTTAGGGGCTTCTGAGGCTTACGCTTCCATTCCTTCAGGACAATATTCCATGCTGGGGACAGAGGTTGGGGGCGCATAGCCTCTCCCGGTGACTGGCGGGCAAGACCCGCCAACCCCTGCGTTTCTCTCATCTGAGATCCTGTGGCAGCACCAGCCCGGCGTGGGGATCCACGGGTCTCCTCAATAGCCGTCATCCGGCGATCCAGAGCCACAGTAGCCGCCCCCAGGTTTTCGCTCACGCTTGCCTGCGTTTCCAGAGCTCCCCTTAGAGTAGAAACTTCCCGGCTCAATCGTTCCATCCTGCCGAGTAGCGCCGAGGCATCCATGTTGCCAAAACCAACAGGTGGAAGTTCATCCAGGAAGTGTGAGACAAACCTGGGAATGTTTTCACCGCACTCATTGAGCAATTTGACATATCTGACAGTGACAGATATGTTCAAATTTGATTCATTCAAAAAATTATTATTTTTTGTCTTAAATCCACCAGCCATTTTCATATTATACCAACATTTGCAGCATCCTGAGCCTTTTTGGTAAGGTTCCTAGGAAATCTCAGCCCAGAGTAGTTTTATTCTCCCCAAAACAAGTTGCCTTTTTATTTTTAAAGAACTATAAAAAAAAAAAAAATTTATCGCAATTTTTTACAAAAGCTCCTGAGAAATCAGGCATTTTGGGCCGCAACAATCTCAAAAAAAGGCCACGAAATCCTGGAGGGACTGTGTAATCATTTGGATCACTTGACATGTTCTTATACACTCAAAACGCATTTCTTTCCAATGCTGTAGTTAAAAAACAAACATGTTTTTCTTTAAAAAAAACTTGTACAAAATATGTTAGTGCATTACAGTTGTCTTAAGAACCGCAACCATACTAAATATTGGGTCAAAACTGAATCCAGCTACTGTACCTCCTTACTGCAGTAATTACTGTAGTAAATACCTTTGATCACAGACACGGACGGTAATGTGGGAACATACTTTGTCGCACACCGCTAGTTATCAGCCTGTTTTAGACCAGATGTCAAATAACGGGATGACATCATCATGAGCGTAGCCTTAGCTTTCTGCTGCAATAAGAATGAACGCTCTAGCTGTTATGGTTTATATTTTTAATCGATTTGAAAAAAAACGGGTCAAATTTGAACCGAGGACAACATGAGGGTTAAACGTCTTTAGAAGACGCACACCTCTGTTCATATATTCTGATATATTTCATACTTCATTTCTCATAATTGAAGTGAACAGCAACATGAAGGCTGGGGAGAGCTGGGGCTGATTTAAGGTGCAGGTTAGGCCGGCTTATCAGCACACACGGATAGATAGCATTTGTCTTGCAGGGGTTGGGGTGAAAGGCCCTGTGGCCCTTCAGAGCAGAGAGCCAGGAATTGTAATAAAGCACGTCAGATTCAATCACCTCAGCTGTACCACAGCCGCAAGACACCTTGTTTTGCCTTGACCACCTTTTGAATCGATTTATCGATTCCCCTCTATTCCCCCAGCAGCACCTTGTGACGCTCATTAACCCCATGGATTGTCTCACACTGAAAATGGGAAAATGTGGGATTCTTCAAAGAGCTTCCCTTGCTTTCCTCTCGATGTCATTGACGAACAGAGGGATGGAAAGAAGAGAGGCCAAAGGATGCAGTGAAGCGCACACGTTGTCTGTAGAAAATGTCAAACTATCCCCAGTGCGTGACATGCAAAGATGAAATATTTAAACTTACTTATGTCTGACAAATTACCTAGTTAAAATGAGTGTACAGCAAGTTCTTTCAATATGCTACGTGGGGAGAATCATCAAGAGAGGAAACCTCAAATTCTGCTTCCAGAGAAATCCTCGACGCCAAAGGAAACAGAAAATAACCTCCTCAGACTTGGCCTGGATTTTATGTTCATTCAGACTGCCGGAGGGGCTTTCACTATGACCACTAAAGCTAAAAATGGAAGCCCTGGTGGTACTTTAAGGCGCTTTGGATAAAAGCCTCCAACCCTGTGGCTAACACTCATTTTCATGTTCCGTCATGGTAGAGCATTGGACGGGGCAGATGGTGCAGGCAGACCTGGGGAAGCTTCAACTTTCTTTGAGAAAATAAATAATGTAGAACTAATACGAGTTTCAGTCATACAGAGGACATTCGTTGAGTATCTATCAACAATAGCCGTGTCACGATTCTTCAAATCCACAATTTGATTTGACTTTCAATCTAAAGGGCAACTACTGTTTTTTTCAACCTGGACCCTATTTTCCTATGTTTTTGTGTCTAAGTGACAAAATTGACTCCATATGAATAAATAGTAATTTTAACATCATAAGATACACTTCATTCATTCAGTCGACAGACTGGGGTTGTCTTTCCACTATTCCAACCATCACAACTCTAGTGTTGGTATAGTTTATCGATTTACATGTAAAAATATGTTGGCTCTATACACAATAAAAATATAGTTTTTTGTTAAATGGAGTCTGGAGTCAGGCTAGCGACCTCTGAGCTGTTTCTGGTTAAACAGAAACAGTGGACACAAACTGTGGCCACAAACTGAAGATGCACTGAAGAATGTTACCCTTTAAACATCTGTTCAGCAGTGACACCAATGCCACAATATGAGCAGTGTTTCTGCTAGAATTGTTTTCATCGGTGGCGTGGGGTTGGGGGGTGTTGGACGTCAGAGTACGGGCTTATCTGCTAATGTAAGATACCGACCGTTACCTTGAAACCATCCAGAAAATAGACGGTACCGTAGGGTGATTTAACGTCACCGCTCATTTTACACACAGTTTAACAACAAAACAAAACGCCGAGTGAACATTACTAGCTACATTTTTCATGTTGGTTTTGAGCGGTATGCACCCCCACTAACCTGGAAAACGGTTTTAAATCAGTAACGTTACTACAGCGTGTCGGAGGAATACACACAGACTCCTGCAGTGGCGAGTCAGAGGCAGAGGGGCCGTCACAGCAGCGTGGCTAACGTTAGCTTCTTGTCTCATCTGGGGTCTGATTAAATTGGGGTCTGGGACAGTAAATTCATCACAATGCTATTTTCCAATAAACTGTAGCTGTCATATTTCACGGGTGTGAGTGTGGATTTCACGTCACGGCTTTCGTCGCTGTTAATCACTTATTGAGTGAAGTAGTACTCGCCCTGTTGTTTATCTGGTTTATTTGGTTGCCATAACTTAGTCTAGTGATGACATCCTGTCACTGTTCCAGTTGCTCTGCTCACCCTAGGGGGAGAGAGAGCGGATGACAGTTGCTTGAGTTCAGTAGAGCAGACGGCGCTACGAGTTTTCATAAACAGCTGAAGGAGCGGTGGTGCGCAGTGTGCATAGCGGAAACCCTGTTGTGCGTCTGCCCCAAGCCCCCAGGAAGAGCGCCATGTCTAAAAGCCACCATGGGCTTAGCGGATAACGGTGGTACTGCACCCCATGGCCCAGAAAGACTTTTCACATAGACTTTGCATGGCGAAAGAAGCATCTATATTTCAGCAGATCATTTGTTTCGGGGTATATCAACTTACCAGCCCAAACAATTAAAGGGTCCTTGTTTAAAACGTCACGTTTTTAACATTTTTAACATTCACTAGTAGCGAATCCAGAATTATTAAATTAGACATGCTGAACGCGCATAATGGACGCGAGCAGAGCCGTGGGACTGCGCCCGCCCGCTCACATGACTGTTCTCCCGAGCTCATGTAGCTAGCTGTAATAACAGATATAGCTAATGGTTGTAATTCACCATGTGTTCTATTAATACGTCCATGGTATTATCTTATGAAGTTATGATACATCCGAGGGATGTATGTATGCTGTAAAGCCTGTTAGCTACGTGGATGTAACGTCATTAGCATTTCCCAAACTGGCGGGCTATCGGCTAGCTAGCTAGTTGCTAACATCAGGAGTAGCTAGCATGGCTGTATTAAGATCTATAGCTACATAGCTAGCTATATGCCTACATAACATTACTACAGACATAGTGATAACATTGCCTTGGTTCTCTCTTATGATACATCCGAGGGCTGTATGCTGTAAAGCTTGTAATGTGGATGAGAGCTGAAGCCATGGATGAGCTTTGTTCACGAAACTGCAGGCTAACTGCAACGATCGGGAACAACGAAAACACAATGTTTAACGTTAGTGAATATTTTAGACAATGAAAACGGCGAGTTCATGAGTTCACCACTTGTAAGAGACACGAGAGAGGAGCTCATGAACGAGCATGTTGCTACCGGTTGCTAAGACAACACAAACAAATTGTTGCTAGTGCGCGTGTCCATCGTGACGTCATGGGCCAACAATGCGGAAGATCCAGGCTCCATGTTTGCTTTATGCGCTTTTGAGCACTCTCGTTTGAATGTACGGGGCTTCCCGCACTGTATCCAGTTCTCTTAATACATCCATGGTCTGCCCTATTTCTGATACCGTGGCGCTGGAAATTTTACCGTGGCGGACCACCACTATGCTATTAACACTGATGAGTTACTAGATGGCAGAAAGGTACGTTGCAATAACAGTTCAAGTTTTTCAAAATTTCTGATTTGAGATTGAAAGCACCAGCATTTTCAAGTTCTGTTGTTTCTCCATTAACTTCTATTCCGGCAGTGGCCATGGTTTCTGGAAAAGTGCAGCTGCAGGCTACCGGTAAGCTAACGTTACCCTGTGTCTTTACCTGCATGCTAGCGGTAAGCTAATGTTACCCTGTGTCTTTACCTGCATGCTAGCGGTAAGCTAATGTTACCCTGTGTCTTTAGCTGCATGCTACAAGCCGTAAGATAAGTATTTTGTGGGGTTTTTTTCATACGTGTGCAAGTAGATGGGGTGGAGAGAGAAAAAAACCTGATTTCAGAAAAAGGTCCTGCTTCTTATTTCAATCGTGATACTCCCAATTAACATGATTTACTTAATGGTTCTATAATGATGCCCACTTTAATGCATACACACAGGCCCATTATGTAGATATGTATGATTAAAGCCTAATCTTTAATCTGACACACTGACAAACTCATTTGTGCCTTACATTACATGGCCACATGTTTTGGGGCTCCCAAAACTATCCAATACTGCTGGCATTAATCTGCTGCCACAAGATGTAACCTGACCTCAGGGATTTGCTGCCATTCAGCCACAAGAGCATTGCCACGGATGTTGGGTGATAATGTCCGGCTCACAGCTAATCCTGAAGGTGTTCGATGGGGTAGAGGTCAAGACTCTGTGCAGGCCAGTCAAGCTCTTCCACACCAAACTGAGAAAACTAACAAGTCCTCCAAACCATACGGCTGCTGTACGCTCTAACCAATTGATTTTGATGCTTAAAATGTCAGAGCAACAGTCTACTGAGAAAAACCTCATTATTTCAGAAAGTGAAATCAAACTTGGCCTGTGAAAATACTTCTTTTGAGACTGTACAGCACACAAGCTGTACATCACACACTCCAGACTAAAATCCTTGTTACGCTTGTGTGCGAGTGTTGATTAATGCCTGCAAACTGTGAATGCATTCCCACTGATGAGAGCGTACTCCAAAGTGGATTTTCAAAGGCATGCCTGTGCCTGAAGAGCCTCCTCTTGTATTTACCTACACAAACCAAATTATTTCCCCCTGAGTGCTTTGTGTTTCCAAAGAGACATGTTTTTGTCAGTGAATGCCCACCGGTAGCCAGGGATGTGAAAATGTGTCAGGGGTAATTGCGGAGACCCTTATAAGTTCTCTGCAGCATTTACGACCCATATTTACTGTAAAGTGGCCACACCCACTCCAAACACAATTTTTAGCCCGTAAGTTACGACTTCAAGTCACAACTCACAACTTGGTAGCGTTCCAGGCAAAGTCACGACAAAGTTAGCTAGCGGCTACCTAACGTTGACGTTAGCTAGCGCTAGGTGATACTAGCGATTTATAGTTAGTGACATATTTTGGGCTTCATTTAATAAACATAACCTGTAGTAGTACATAATCGTATGTGTATTTTTTTTATTACAATGTGCGGAATTACTTTACGTTGCCTATTTATGTCTATTTATTTCTATTTCTCACTGTTAATCACCGGCGTCTGTACAGCATCAACAGGGGTCGCCATTATTGTTTATGTGTGTGTGTGACATCAAAAACTGTAACTGGGAGTACAACGCTCTGGTACGAGTTCACAGGTAGTAAGTTACCGGTTTGACTGCTGTTCCAGGGCACTTTCACCGGTAGAAGGTTGTGAAAACACGGGTTACGGGTTGCCTGGAACGCAGCATAATTATGACGGGAGCAAAGCAGGAAGTATAAGAGCGCCAAATTCTGCCAAAGGAGGTAAGTTGGCTTGGTTGATGGTTTCAAACAAACTCAGGACTATAGTATGACAACAGCAACACAAATCGCCGGAACAGGCGATTATTCTGGAAATGAACAGTTGTTGGTCCAGAGTAACGGGCCGGCTACATTGCATGCACACATTATGCGGAGCGGATGTTCCAACACTACGCTTCCACTATAATCAATGAAACTAGCTAAACCGGAAATCCGCTCTACAAGCGTAGAAATAGGACGGTCTTTTATTTATATTTGTTTTACGCAAAGTGTGTGCATCCCTTTTACACAGAAATTGATCATAAAGTGTCTATATGTCTTTTAAATTAAACTACCCATATACAGGAAGTGACTTAAAGGGTAACTTTGGTATTTTTCAACCTGGCCTTTTGTGTCTAAGTGACTAATGGGAACAACAATGTTTGACATTGGTCCAGTATTAAGCAAGATCGCTGCAGTCAGCAGTCAGCAAAACAAGCTACAATGTAAGATATTGGGCAATTGCGCACCTTCAATTTCTGTCCACTAAAAGTAGTGTTTTTGCCACTGACAGGCTCAGATTATTAACAAACAGATTATTATCCTTTCCATAGTGCCTGATAACACTAACAGCCAAAGCATAAAAGGTGAATAAACCATAGTCATTGCAATAATGCACTTCATTTGACAACAACATAGTAAAACATATAGCAACCAGAGCTGAAAGATAGATACATTCCGTGTGCAAGTAACATTGCAACAAACAGATACAGACAACGCCAAATACATAAAGGAAACCAAATTAAGTAGCACTCAGGTTTCACTCTGTTGGTGCATTTGATGTTCTCTCTATAATCCTCCTCTACAGTTGTAGGAAGGAGCTGTTTATTCGGCTCTGGGGAAAGCCAGCATGTAGAACAGCAGCTTCGGGCTCCGGGTGATCAAGGTATTACCTGTCTGATCTGGCCTGCCTGGTGCTTTGTAGTTTACCGGCTACTCAAAGTAAACAAATCCCCGGAACACAACCTCTACCCCCGGAGTGCTCCAACAAGAGTTTGAAATAATTGCAACATAAAGCTGCTTATTAGTAAGTAAGACTGAACCACGAACTGGAAGGCAAATGTTGGGAAATTTAGTTTTTTGTACATTTCGTTAGGTAACAGTCTCGCTATGCCAACCTTCCTCCACAGCGCTGTGTAGGAGGGTCTGGCTAGTCCACACAGCATTCCAGGATGGGAGAAAAACGTGCTCTGGTTTATTGGCATTTCTTTAAACCAATCGCAATCGTCTTGGGCGGCGCTAAGCGCCAGACGGAGCGATGGTGCCGCTGCAAAATAACCTCAGAAAGGAACTTGTTTTGGTGGAACGTGTGTACATTCAAAGGTTGTTTTAGTCGTGCGACAGAAAACTCAGATTGGACAGATAGTCTAGCTAGCTGTCTGGATTTACTTTGATCTGATGAGCAGTTAACCATAGTCCTCAGAAATCCACCGGAATTCCAACACAAAGAAAGAGGAAGGTAGCGGACATCCGGCCATGAAGACCGATATCCGGCAGAATTTCCGGCAGCAATCCCGAAAGTGGAACGTCGTGGATATAGACTAGGTAACCTATCATCCAGCCAGTCCTCACCCAGAAATGGCCGTATAGGTCGAATGTTCAAGCAGCTTATAAAGACCCATGTGTACATTTGTTGTTAGGCGGCGACCTCTGGTGGCCGTAGTAGTTATTACAGGAGCAAACGAGGAAGTGAGGTGACGAAGTGTAAAGATTGATTCATGGTTTTGCGTTAAATCTACGCCGTAGATACGGACCCTACGCCGTAGCCTGACGTGCACCTCCCCAGAAATGTAACTACACGTTGCAGTGCAGACCGCAACAACTGTGATTGGTCCGCTTGGCCGTGGCTCGGTATCGTCTCATTTCCTGGTTCACATTTTCCATAAACAACATGAAATCAAGGAGAGGGTTAACTTTTCCTGCTCCAGATTTCACCGTTGTCAGAAAGGGGGGAAACACTCTGCTGCCGGAGTCGCTACTCGCGGCGAAGCTGATCCCCTTCAATCTCTCACTCGCTCTACCACACACCACACATACACACACACACACACACACACACACACACACACACACACAGGCTCTGCTGCTATTCTCTTAAAGAGATACACAAGAATGATGTAGAAACACCAGCGCCCAAGTATAAATCCTCACAACACTATGCTGTGAAACCAAAAGTCAACAGTCACTTTTTAAGTCCGGGATGTAGTTATGTCCGTCAGTCATTTTAAGCCCTGATATTTTCCTAATCCTAACTAATAAAGTATTTTTGTCACCTAAACTAAAATATTTCCGTTTCACAACATTTACTACAGTACATGTTTAAAACTACAACTGTCGACAACAAGTCAAAACACAGCAATGGTGCATTCCTGATAAATCCAACATCACATGAATGCAGCACTAATGTCAAACATCACTCAAACATGGAGACGACACATTACAATATATTTTTGTCAAAGGGTTACAATTAGGTTACATTTTTCAGCTTTGACTGTCCTTGGGAGGTGGTAAAAAACAAAAACAATTGTGATGTATCGGCCAATAATTAATAACTTTTATGTTATGTTTCTGTCACTCAAGTACCATTTTCACAAACACAGCTGCTGTCTTCCAAAGGAAGGTGTTATTAAAAATATTAAAGCCATTGTTCATTGTCTTGTTGTTTCTGGCTGAGTGAATGTTTACTTGCACAATTTGTTCGTGTAAATCTGAAGAGCTATTGTAAAATCAATCAAACTGATTTTGAATTACAGGCACACCGTGCGATGATTAAAATCAAATCACTGTTGGATGAAATTATTCGTAACATGAAAAAAAGCACGGATGTATTTTCAAAGTCTTATTAAAAGAACACGAAAAAAATCATAAATAATTGAAATACTCTTTCAGTTATACATGTTTTCACCCAACCAACCACAGTGCAGTGAGGTGGGTGGTTTTGAAAGCCGCTGATCAAACTAATGTATCGTTCTATGCTTCTGTTTGCTTGCTTGGTTTTAGGCATCTACAGTAGGCCAGCTCAGCTGTGCACTCGTGATGAATGGCGATGTGATTGAAGTGGGATAATTTGCAGGGACAGCAGGTAGCGGGTTGCATCTGTGTGTAATTGTTTTTCACTGGTCAAGACCATGATACCACAGACCGGAAAATGTGGAGCAAATAACAGTTGACAATTGGAAATCCTGCCATCACAAACTGTGTCTCTGTTAACATAAATATGCAGCCTGACATTCATCCCTGTGTTGCAGCCTGAACACGTTTTCCACAGTTCTTTAGCAGCTTTTTTTTACTGGAGCTTGTCCCTGGCACACACATGTGTATTCCAACAAGTCCTCCAAACCATACAGCGATATCGGTTGTTTGTTCCTACCCTCTAAAACGAAACTCGCGTTTCATAAATTAGCAGCGGCAGGAAATACAACCTCATATCTAAACCCGAGAACGTAGGTAGCAGTTTTGAACTTAAAGGTTGCAATGTTAAAGCTATAGTGAGCAGTTTCTAATCTGACCCCCTATCCAAGACGTAAATCTGTTTTATCTGACAACACTATAAGGGGGCTACATTGTATACATTTGATCACCATTGATCACATTGATTCACCATAAAAGAACTCATCTTAACCCAGTACGTTTACAAGAGAGATTGCAGTCACTCTGAGGGCGTTTTCACACCTGAAAGTCCAAACCAAGGTTCATGTTTTTATTACATTGTATACATTTGATCTGGAAAGTTTTGGTTTCACACTGCAGTTATGCAAGCGCACTAAAGATCTATACAACGTGACAAAAATACGTCCTGCCGTCATCACGTACGTGAGCTGCATCTCCAGATACTTAGAATTGATTGGTCTGTAGACGGGCTTCCCCGTCCTCTCGTCTCCTCTCTCTGTGTCAGCTCTTTTTGTTTTGTTGTGATGTTGAGAAGCGAGACACGGGAACTTTACTTTCTGGAGCATTTATTCAGAGACAAACGGAAACCTACACTGTACATTTACTACCACTTAACAAGTCAACTGCTGATGTATTCTCTGATCTGATAGCCGACAGCTGTCTGCTCTGAGCGCATTCACCGTCACTCTCTCCTGTAGCCTACACACTAAGCACCGAGCTATTCCTTAAAGGAGCTTCCCCGGTCTTGTAATACGAGGAGAGCCTGCCAGAGCTTCTTGTATTTGGTCCGAAAGTCCGAACCGGACCATGGACCATTTGGTCCGGACCGAGACCACCTCTTTTTATCGGACCAAAAATTTGGTCTTTTGATCCGGACCGTGGTCCGGGGGAGGTTTCACACCTGTAATTTTGGTTCGGATCAAACTATAAAGTCCGAAAGTCCGGACCAAATGAGGTAGGTGTGAAAACGCCCTAAGAAAAGCTGTCCGAAAGCATTCACCTTTTCGATAACTATCCCAATGGACTGTATGTTGGCTGCCTGTGTTGACTTGCATCAGCAGTTAATGACACAAACCGGGAGACGTCAAATCCCATAAAATGTCCCTTCTTGATATGAGCGAGTTTTTTCCCCAATTGGAGGCTCCGATTTACAAGCTCTCTTATGATGTGAACGCAGCACACAGGTGCTTTCCTAATGGACAACTTCACAGCAGCTCAGGAGAATAAAAGGGTAGCGATTTATTCATTTGCTTAAACCACCTGGGAGGGTCTGCAGGATTGGAAATTATTACCCGAGGACCCCAGGTTTAACATCCGTGAATCTCTGTAGCTGAAGTTGCCTACAGTTTCATGTGACCTCTGATATTCTTGTGTCATTTGATACTGCTCAGATCAACAGCTGGTGTTGACGGCAATTAGTAAACCGTGCACCTAGTTTCTCTATCACACATATAAACAGTCTGAAACCGTTTGAGATCTTTGGTCAATGTATCAAGCTTGTACATGACACTGTACAAAGCCACTTTAAAGATTTTGTCCGTTTCCTTTGCTGCTGATAACCAGAGAGGACAACCCGTTCTTATTTACAACTCTACAACTACTGACGCTTGGTCGTTGGCTTTCAGCGTCAGATACCGACGCAAAAATCACCCTTTAGCGTCTGTACGGGACGCATCGGGCAGAGCAGCAGCTCGGCGGCGCCGCTGTAAGATGACATAGTATTAAGAGAGACAACGGTAGAGAATAGTATGAAAGACAGAAAATCTGCGTACGGAGGCAGGATGGTGTGGTGGATGGGTCAAACAACACAGGACTTTCACCCAGGAGACCGGGGATCGTGTCCTGTTCTTGTCCTGCGTGACTGAAACGTACATTTTGTAACCCCTCCCACCAGCTTTCCCTAAACCTAAGGGCGCTTTCACACCTATGGCTAGGGGGAGGACAGTCTCTGTAAATCTTCCGCAGCTCTGATGAACACAAACGACAGGAAGCAGAGCCAGCTGGGCACACCTGAATACATTTGTCAAATTTGATTAAGGCAACCTCACAGTCTAAGACATTATACATAAATCATAGGAATATTAAGTTGCAGGCAGCATTCATTCTTAATTCAACTCTGGGATACATTAGTAAATGCAGAATAAACCAAGCTTACATTGAAATAATTGAGAAAACAGATGTTGCTTTGTCTCAAAATTCCTACATCTCACAGATTCAAACCTACAACTTTCCAGCCATAGAAATGCCACTTCTATGATCGCCTGGCAACCGCTGCAACTCTTTTAATCACACAAAACCTCAGGGGACCCGTGAAAAGCATCTGTTTCATGGCGCTGTCGCTTTAAACTCCATGAAAATTGATGTGTTGTGCAGTGTCCCAGGCCCTGAAGACGCGCTGTACTTTATGATAACACAAGCTACTGATATGCACACTGATATGAGATCTGAGTTGAGGAGAAAAAGGGGGGAAAAAAAAGCATCCATCTTTACCCACTCATGCAGCTAAAGGGATTATTCTGGGTCACAGGTTCAAACAGCTAGTGTAGTTCTTTGCTGTTCTGCAGAGCTTCGCCTGGAGCTGCTGGTCTTCTTGTCTTGATTTTCTCTAACTTACTTCTAGTTTATTCCTCCCCTGCTTTATCTACCTCTTCTGTCTGTGTTTCTGCCTGAAAGGAAGGTGACACGAGGAGCTTTAATGGATATAAACAGGCTTTTACAAAACAGCCTTGGAGAAAACCATAAGACCACGCAGCATTCAGAAATTACTCTTTTACAAAAAGAGAGAAATCTTTCAGCGGGTTAATAAAAGGCACCTGGATTTTAGAAGCAGATCTTTAGACTCATAAGGTGGATCCTAAGTCTCTTATTTGACATCTCGCTACACAGCCCCGTATTCAGAAACTGTGCCTTTAAACGAGCCGTCAGGACTTCCGTACGGTTACTATAACTATACTATGTATAGATAGAAAGTGCCCATTACAGTCTTTCCCCGGCTGCAATGACGGTGCAGAAACTCTGAAAGCGGAGATACTGAAGACCCGGAATTGCTGACCAATCAGATCAGACTGGGCTTTTATTAGGGAGGCAGTCTTAAAGAGACATTCACCCCGACCTCGCCCCTTTGTGGCTCTATGACAATATCAAACAAATTCCACCTTTGCTCCTGACGGACAAGAGTAACAAATAATACGGCTTCTTGAATGTAAACATGTATCGAGTTTTGGGGCATTTGCTATAACGACTTATTCAGTCTTGCTAACCTGACGCACCAGACGGTTTGTTAAGACAGAACCATCTGAGAAGCGGTCATTGGAAACTGTTTGCAAAAGGGCAGGCAGGCACAAAAAAAATACCTGGCAGGTGATTAGATAAACCATCTGTCTATCATGTCCGCCATTGTTGTTTTGAATAAACAGTTGCAGCCGTCATACATGCCCAAACCACGCCCATAGCTGCCAGTTAGTAGCTCGTCACCGGACGCTGATTGGTTCGGTCCGCTGCTGTTTGGACACAAACTTGAAGCCTAACAAGATGGATTTTTTTGTGTGATATGTGTCGGTGGTATCGCAAGAAACCAGCTGCTATGCAAGGTAAGAGTCTCGCTACATCAGCAGGTGGTTCAAACAGACATGATAAACCAGCCACACATGAAGGCCCAAACTTCTTTGGTTTGACCATATCAAATGCTTAGCAAATTCTGCTAACATTCCAGTGTTGCTTCCAATCTTCATTTATAATATATTCAACATTTTGCCCCAGAAACCACCAACTGTTTTTACTTTTACAAGCCAAAACTATGATGATGGGAATCTGCCAGAGATAGACTGGAGTTGTGTGAGGGTAGGTTGAACATTTAACTTGGCAGTGGTCCTCAATGGTTTCTGTTGGCATTTTATCTCACTGTCTTGTCTCTCAACGCACCACTCTGTGTAAAAATGGCACGATAACATATTGCGAGTGGGTGCGAGTGGGCAGCACTGCTGCTGTTAGCAGCACTATCACGCTGAATGGAGAACCTTTGTAATTGAAACCATTGGCTCTCAATTGGGTTTGGGATTTAGTACTTTCCTCTGGTGATTTTGGCAATTTTATGTGGGCAGCAGCATCTACTCTGATGTCCCGGTTTTGACTGGAGCTCCATGAGTAATGAGGCTGAAACACGAGCCATGAAAATCAATAAAGAGCTCCAGCTGTGGACGCTGATGAGTTATTTTTCTGTTTAATTTAGTGGAAAGTCTGGCTGCTTTGATCAGCACTTTCAAACCTCAACACAGCAAAAACAATCCCTCACTTATTATTCGTGAGATGCACACTGTTGGTGTGATAAATTACAGGTAATAAGTTCTGTAATGTCACCGTAAAAGTAGCAGCTGTAAAATAGCAGCAAAACAAAAACAAGTACACTATAACTGTAAGTAACTGCCTGCAAACTAAAACAATTCAGCTGGAAGCAACATGAAATTGCATTTCGATGGTGTCTTGCTTCCTCGGTACAAAGTTAAATGGTCCAAAACTGAATTGTGTGTCAGGGCAGTGTACATGTATTAATCACATTATGGGGAAACGGTCACATTATCCCTCTGAGGACAAAAATCCAGTCCCCAAAAAGTCACTGTTGAGCTTTATAAAACATAAACGTAGCCTCCGTGACGTCACCCATAGGTTTTCCAGTGAAGCCTAAATGAAGCTCTAAGTGTGTGGCTCCTAGGGGCGCCAGTCTGTTGACGTGGGCCAATCCAACAATGTGCAAACAGGTGGAGCGTGGATGGAGCTGAGGCGGGCTAAATAAAGCCTACAGTCTATGCAAGGGTGAAGTTCGCTACAGAGACCAAAACCATTGTTTGTAATTGACTGTAAAGATGTTTATTTCTGCTGTAAAGTTTTTTGAGGGCTGTCAAACGATTAAATGAATCGTTGAATTTCTATAGTTAATCGCGATTAATTGCATGTTTTATCACATGATTAATGGAAAGCAATTCTTACCAGAGGATCTTGATTGGGAATCAAATGAATGTAAAGAAAGTTACTTTATGAACTTGACTTTAAGATTTGTATTTGTTTATTATTTATTTATTGTAAACAAAAGAAAAATGTGTGAATCTGTCATTATTGCACAATTCCTCCAAGTACCTAACTAAAAAACTAAAAATCCCTATCCTTACTAGAGTCAATATAGTGTTCAGTAACTCCTAAATAACGTTGATTCCTCACTGACGTCCAGTGATCAGCGGTTAATGAGACAGCGTTTGCACTTTGCAGCAGTTCCAGTTTAGCTGCTTTCTCCGTGTTATACAGGCTGTGTAATGGTGAAACTACTGCCCCCCCTCGACGGCAACGAGACGGGTCAGAACATGCCAACTGTAGTACGTTTTTAATGACCCCAAGTCCTCTACGATGCTGACAGGTCTGCAGTTAGTTGCCACCCATTTTGCAAGAGCTGTAGTAAATGTTTTTGGATTTGGTTTCATCAACAGGTCGGCGAGTAGCACTCTCCAAAATACTGCTTTGCCTGAGCCCGCTAGCATCAACCTGAGTCACGTTAATTAGCTCCGTAGGTGGTAGCTCAAGCTTGACGTGCTTCGGTGATATTTTAATTCGGCTTTACACAACGTGCATATGGCTTTCGACCCGTCCGGGAGTTTTGGAAAATAAAAAGCTCCATTCAGAGTCATTGCTGCTGTGTTTCTCCATCCTGCCTGCAGCCTTCAGCAGCAGGATGTGTTAGGAGGAAGTGGCAGCTTGATGATAAGTAACGGTGCTGCAAAGGGTCAAAATAGTAGCCTGTTAGGCACGACGCCAAGCCGAGTGAAGTGTAAAATAAATTAATAAATGGCGGCATGCGATTAAAAAAAATTAACTCGTTACGCTCGGCCCTTAATCGCATCGCGAATTAACGCGTTAATGCTGACAGCCCTAGCATTTTTACATATGGGTCATTGGGGATTGAGTCCCTTTTGGAATTTAAGTGGCCACTCGATTTTTTTTTCTGTATCAGTGTCTCTGTGTCCCATCTGGCAGCGGCAGGTGACCGCCCACCAGAGTCAGGGTCTGTCTGAGGTTTTGCCACTGTCGCACCAAATGCTTGCTCTTGGGGGGGGGGGAGGGATTGTTGGGTCTTTGTTAATTATAGAGCTTGGTTTAGACCTACTGTAAAGTGTCCTGAGATAACTTCTGTTATGATATGACACTAAATATAAAATTTCAGTTTTGGCATGTCTGCGTTGGCTTCAATGTTCAACACCGGAGGCTGCAGCTTGATTAAACACAATGCCATGACACAGAGCTGGATTTATTTCAAAATATAACAACAAGTCCTCCAAATGACACGACGATATGGGTTGTTTGTTCCTACCCTCTAATATGACCCACAGGAGCTTTTCATAAATGAGCACCCCTAGTTTTCCCTCCTCATTTCCAACCGATGAAATAAAACAAAGTTACCCTGTCAATGAAAGACGTGTTTTCGCTGGAGGAGAAATCTGATTGGGTAGAAAACAGGCCACTCCGCACTTGATGAATGAGAGAGAGATCAAAGTTAAATCAAATATAAAATCTTGCGGGCTGTTTCCTTCTCTTTTGAACTTCTCAGTGAAACATAAAGAGGGGACAAAAAAATGGAAGTGAATCATTTGTGCCGCTGGAAAAAAATAAAATGTACTTCATCAGTAACCTTGATGTCTGAGAGTAATGTGAGTTGTTGTCAAGGAGAATGCTTTCTGCAGACTAATAAGAGCAGGAAAAGACGTGAGGAAGACATCTGGGCACAACTTAAGGCTGAGGCTCAGGGGCTTTGATCTTTAGTAAGACACTTGGACATCAAAGATACAAAGTGAAATGATCTTCCAATCTGTGCCGCAATTCTGCTAAACAGCACACCGAATCATTCATACACATTTCAAATTGGAAAATGGGAAATCCTTTGTAGTTTATTTGGCGAAAGAATACGCTTGCTCTACCAGAGGTGAGCTTTTAGTTTGTTGGTGAAGCTGAAGGGGCGCTCTTAATTCTCAAAAAAACTTTGAGAAGTAACAGGTTGCAAAGATGGGCACTCGAGACTCGTCCTCAAAAGACATCAGACTGTAGATGCAGGAACAATCTTCATTTTTAGGAAACGTCTGATTGGTTGAATGTTATTCCCCTCCCTGTGTTACATATAACCTACCTTTGTAACATGTAATACGTAACGTATATCTGATCAGCCACACACGTACTATTCATCAGAAGCTTTGGACAACAAGGCCCAAACAAAAGAAGTGCTGAGTGCTAAATATGTGGACTCTATCTCAAAGACTTGAGACTTGGACTCTAGCACAAAGACTTGAGACTTGGACTCTAGCTCAAAGACTTGAGACTTGGACCCTAACTCAAAGACTTGAGACTTGGACTCTAGCTCAAACACTTGAGACTTGGACTCTAGCTCAAAGACTTGAGACTTGGACTCTAGCTCAAAGACTTGAGACTTGGACCCTAACTCAAAGACTTGAGACTTGGACTCTAGCTCAAACACTTGAGACTTGGACTCTAGCTCAAAGACTTGAGACTTGGACTCTAGCTCAAAGACTTGAGACTTGGACTCTAGCTGAAAGACTTGAGACTTGGACTCTAGCTGAAAGACTTGAGACTTGGACTCTAGCTCAAAGACTTGAGACTTGGACTCTAGCTCAAACACTTGAGACTTGGACTCTAGCTGAAAGACTTGAGACTTCGACTCTAGCTCAAACACTTGAGACTTGGACTCTAGCTGAAAGACTTGAGACTTCGACTCTAGCTCAAAGACTTGGGATTCAGGCTCTGGCTCAAAAACTTGTTGGACATATCGTTTTCCCGTTCTTCCTGCTGATTCCTCACATCTGTATCCACTTTTGTTTCATAAAAGCTTTACATTTTTTTGGGTCTGCAAAACTTAAGTTATGGGTTCTTTACATCATTGGCAGTGAATATCACTAAACAGCAGCTTTTAGGCATTTGTCTGTTTGCCGGCAGACGAAATTGACGGAGAGGATCCTTCACGCAACAAGTAAAATGGAGAGCCGAGTGTTGTTTTTTCCCCTCCGGTGAGGACGGGACTTAAATGTGTTCTGTGTCAATAGATTCAAACAAAATGTCCTAAAGAGCAATAAAAACACTATGAGTACTGAAACATGTATTTCTTTTGTAACAAACCTGGTAGTGGAAGAGTAAGATTTTGCCCAGAATAGTCCTTTTTTAATTTGCATACAAACTAACTACAAAATTTGTTTAAGAAAAAAAACGCATATAGTATTTAAAGAAAAAAGGAAATTCTGGCAGTAGGTTGGGACTGCACCAGATTTTTAATAACCACAATGATTGGCAGGTGCAGGTATTCAAAGCATGAATAATATGTGGAAACCATTCTTCTGAGAGACCATTCTTCTCCAATAAAACAACTGAGATAACTTCCCAGTTCTCAAAACCTTCTTCAAATTAGATAACTGGGACAACCCGGAGCTCCAGAGAGTCAGGCTAACGCAGAGATGCTAATTGGACCTTGTCTGTCTCTCTCTTTCTTCCATCCATGTGTGGGATGATCAAGGTCTCAATTACAGCAGATATACGGCGAGTGGGAGCAGCAGGGGTAATAACGATGCTTGTTTTTACCGGAGACAGACAGGGAAAGAGTTCAAACGGAGAAAGAAACCAAAGCTCACAGCGACAGACGAGCCGTAAAAGTGCAGGAGAAGGTACGACGACAACCACGGAGGGTTAAAAAACACTGTTCAGAACAATTATGGCCATTTTTGAGGAGATTAGCAAAGTTTTCTACCAAGATGTTACACTTTCTTACATTCCCGTAATCTTTTAAAAAGGTTTTCAGCCTTGTTAGCGTTGCACACTGCATAGCTTCCTGAAGCAGTCTATATATTGTCAGTCGTCTTTATCGTTTGCGGCTAAGCTCAGAGAAAGTGAAATAGGAGTGTTTTTCTTTCCTCTCTCTCCACTCAGACTCGTTGTATGGCACAAAAGGTCTCAAATTATGACTGGGAGCACAAGAAGGGCAGGAATAAAGAGGAGTCAGTGTTGCAAATGCCATCGCTGTTTTATCTTCAGTGTTTTTGGCCAATGCTAGCAGTGTAGCTCTGTGGATGGCAATGCAGGTCTGTCAGTCGGTCAGTCCACCACTATAGAGCTTTCATTGTGAGACTCAAGGTCCATTTAAAAAACCATACAACACAATTAAAAAGACAGATACAAAAGAAGAGAAACAAATTAAAGAAGACACCTATACCAGTGTTCCCACGAGGGAATTCAGGCGACCAATAAATATATAACTAAAACTAAACCTATAGTCCATTGAAAGAACTAAACAACTGCTGGATGGATTTTCATGAATTTTATATGAGAGTTCTGTGAGACTGTGAGATGTGCATGGTAGTGTCGAGTTGCCAGCGAAGGGCTTTTATTGTGAAAGGTCAGAATGGAAGGGGTGACAACTTCAATTTCATTCGTGTCCTCGAAAGGGCGATTGGGTGTGTAGTCAGAATACGAGTCTGATACTGCTCCTTTGGGCTGTGATTATGGGGCGAGTTTCAACCGAACCAGGAAAGAAAATGTCTCTGCACTCAACTGGATAGACCTCCAACCAATCAGAGCCAGCTGATAAATTAAACTTTTGCCGAATCCCGTAGGAATGACGGCAAAAACATCTTTCCGATCGACAAATGCCTTGATCACGGTTCTCTGTTCCTCTTTTAAAATGAATGCGCTGTCGATATCTTCTATAACAGACGCGATGGCGGAATCTACACATCTCAATTCTCCAGGGGCATCCATCTTTGTTTGGTGACGTGGTTGATTACGTTACTGTTGATCATCTGTCCATCATCGTATTAAGCCCACCCTGACAATTTGATTGGTCCGAACAGCTCTGGTTCGAGCATAGTTGCTCCACAACGGATCAAGTCCAGACCCAACTTCCCGATCTCAAATGTTGTGGGCGGGGCTAAGTTCGGCTGGCATCCAGGCTAGGTGTGCAGCAGGTATGAAACACATTAAAGATACATAAAAGTATCTAACGAACTTACAGAATCAACATCATGTAATCAACAACAATCATCAACATCCATTGCATCAGTGGTTCCCAACCAGGGGTACGTGTAGCGTATCATAAATAGAAATTGTGATTTGTATGGAAGAATATATCCACATATTAGCTCATGAAGTCCACTGTAACACCTGAACACTACGTGTTGCAGTTATGTGAGAGTGTTAAAACAAGTTAGCAAGCGAATAGCGAACACAGAATGAGCTAAAAGTAATGAATAAATGGTAAATAATAAATTACTTGTTAAATGTAATGACTAAACAGTTCAAGTACTGTTTTAAATTAGCCAAAGTAATGGAGAAACGGTTAAAATAGCTAAAATTTTAAATAGTTAGCTAACTATAATAGTAGTAGTAGTAGTAATAGATAATAGTTGGCTAAAAGAAATGGCTTAAAGTACCGTTAATAGATATATGGTTGACACATTCAGCTTCACTCCAAGTAGTAGTACAATTGCTGAACAAACCAACCTTATATTGACATCAATTGTATGAAATAATTAACAATATCCATTTTTATTTAATGAATAATGTCAAACATTTAGAACGAACATTGTGAATTAATGAAGGGGTACGCAAGTTTATCTGACAGGGCTATGGGGGTACCTCAGACCAAAAAGGTTGGGAACCACTGCATTACATCACCAATGCTTTTGTCAACTTCTCTTGACATCAACAACACATAGTCAACAGACTAGAATATAAATAACCAACCAAGAAAGTAGTCCAAGAGTTCAAGTTTGACTCCTCCCCTGACCTGCATTCAAGAAGGAAATGGCTGCAGGTATGAAGGAGTACTTATATCTGTTAGAGGTCTGAGACAGGAGCCTGAAAGCAAGAACTGAAATTAAAAATATGAGGAGTGGGAATGGTCGGAAAGAATGGCATTAGCTTTCCTAACTATCTGTCTATGGAACAGGTCTGATAATGTCAACACATGCTCACTCCCATCGCGTAAAATACGGACGCTTGGTCAGGTGCCTTTGGCGTTTGTTATTGAGGCTAAAAGTCTCCTTTAGTGTCAGAGCTAAACGCGCTTTATCTAAACGCGCTGGGTCGGGACTATTGGCGTCACTTTTGACGCAATTAGGTTAAGGAAAAGGTCGTGGGTGGGCTTATAAAAGGTACGTTTCCGTGACACGCGGGACAAGAACGGGACAGTTGGGTTTAGGAAAAGTGACACGCGGGACACGAATTTCGGGCCTTCATACTACTCGCTACCGTTGTTGCTCTTAATACTATGTCATCTTACAGGGCCGTGTAGCTGCTGCTCTACCCGGTGCATTCTACATACTGGCTGAAAGGTGATGTTTGCGTTGTATCTGACGCTGACAGCCACTGCCCAAGCGTCCGTATTTTACGAGTTCGGAGTAAAAACGGGCTGGATAATGTGCACTGTTGAACTCCCAATATCTTGTTGCTCATCTTCACAACTCTGTTAAGTGCAGTCATAAGGGACTTGTCGACATTAAACTGTAATGCCGCTGACAATGTGGGAGTCAATAAAGAGTTTGTCATGAGCCCCCGTGTTCTTATTTTATCACCTTCATAACGGCCGCAACTCATAACCTTCGGCTAAAGAAGTATAACGTTCTTTATTTTATAAAGAATTTAAAATCCTGCGTAAAATCCGCATTTTTTACTAAATGAATCGATAATCTGTTTGTTTTTCTGTAACTTTAACAGAATACAATTATCTTTTTTTTGTATCCTGATTATGTGACAGTTCCATGTAATCCATTACTCCCCAAGCCTGCACATTGACCAGACTCAACACACATGCCAATGTTTACTGAGAGAGGCAGCGTGAAAGACAGATACTCTACATTTCATAGCTATCAAATACAAATCAGACTGAAAATCTCTCCCTCTCTCTCTCTCTCTGTCTCTCTCTCCCTCTCCCTCTCTCTCTCTCTCTCTCTCATCTTATAATACACTTAAACCATAAAATAACTGCACACACAAACACACATACAACACTATCTTTAATTTCATACCTATCAAATATAAAATACAGCGTGAGCTGCACTCCACACAGCAGACTGGAACTCGGCTGCATTACTACATTCTCTGTGAATTCACTACTCGGCTCCGAGGTCGCAGCTAAAGGCAGACGCTGCTGAGATCTATTAAAGTCTCAAAAGTACCAATAATAACTGATGGACATACAGAAAGAAAGGTAGGATAGGTGAGTATAAAGACATTGGAGAGAGGAAAAGATGAGAAACTGCAAAGCAAAATGCATTCAATTAAGAAATTGAACAGGTGATAGCGTGTGATATTATGATTTTACTGAGATTACACTTGGATTACTGCTTCTTCTATTTCCCTTCCTCTCCCCCCCAACATATTCTTTTAAAGATTTTTGGGGGACTTTTCCACCTTTAATGGACAGGACAGCTAGGTGAGAAAGGGGAGAGAGAGGGGGAAGACATGCAGGAAATTGTCACAGGTCGGACTCGAACCCTAGACCTCTGCGTCTAGGCATAAACCTCTATGTATATGTGCACCTGCTCTACCAACTGATCCAACCCGCCCACTGCCCAACATATTCTAAGTGACACCTAAAGCTTTTCATATATTATTATATTTCCAGTGGCATACAAACTGCTTCTCAAACAGGAATTTATACATTAATTACCTGTTTCCTGGCATGTAAAAAGTATTGAAGATGGTCTGGTTTAAAAAACGGCAAGGTAAAACTACACGACATCAGTCATGCTTGTGAGCTACATGTTGCATTTAGCCTTTTTGCATTACTATTAGGGTTGGGTACCGAAACCCAGTGCTTATACGGCACCGGTGCCTAAACGACCGGTATCTACCGCACCGAATTGCAACTCGGATTTCAGTGCCTCATTTCGGTGTCACTTAAATGCCTTCTGCGCTGCTCTCTGATGCTCTGAAACAGATGTTAGAGGCAACAGGAGCATCACTGCACGTGACGCTAGTTAACCCTTCACTTGATAGCAGGTAACGTTAGCCTACCGTTAGCTAGCAGCTGGATTAAACACGGTTAAAATGCTGACAGCTAAACGGTGTAAAGGGTGTCTGTGATTCACTGTAGAGGATTCCAACAGCGGGACGTTAAGCAGTGTGCAGCTGCCGTAGTGCCGTTGTCGGAAAAACAACACAGACATGGTGCGTTCACTTGAAACTAGCAAGCCTTGTGGTGCATTCAAAAAAATCGGAAAAAACCCAAACGATATCCAACCCTAATTACAATGAAAACAATACACAGCACTTAAAACACTATCTCACTCTGGGTATCTAACACCTTTTTGATAGATTTTAAAATAAAACCGCTGCACTATCTTGTTAAGTGCTCAGACATAGCTGTTATCAGGTTGAGAATAGATCACACAGGCACAAAGCCATTCAAGGTGAGAGCCGGTGAGGGGAAGAAGTAGGAAGTAAGACTTAAAACTTTGCTTTTAAAAACCTCACACCATCTGATCTGACGCAGCAACACTCAGCTGTCAATGCCAGTGAAGCACGCAACACAGACAGCGGGTTCACACTTTCACTGCCTCCGAGACTGCAACACAAAACGGATGAAACGACGAAAGGGGAAGGAAGTCTGTGAAAAAGTTGGGTTTGATATTTGAAAGAGAAGCTGCGCCTATGCACTCGTGAGCTTCATTTAAAGGTCCTATGACATGCTGCTTTTTGGATGCTTTTATATAGGCCTTAGTGGTCCCCTAATACTGTATCTGAAGTCTCTTTTATATAGACCTTAGTGGTCCCCTAATACTATATCTGAAGTCTCTTTTATATAGACCTTAGTGGTCCCCTAATACTGTATCTGAAGTCTCTTTTATATAGACCTTAGTGGTCCCCTAATACTGTATCTGAAGTCTCTTTTATATAGACCTTAGTGGTCCCCTAATACTGTATCTGAAGTCTCTTTTATATAGACCTTAGTGGTCCCCTAATACTGTATCTGAAGTCTCTTTTATATAGACCTTAGTGGTCCCCTAATACTCTGAAGTCTCTTTCCCGAAATTCAGCCTTGGTGCAGAATTACAGCCACTAGAGCCAGTCCCACAATGAGCGTTCCTTAGTATGTGCCATTTCTGTGTCTGTAGATTTAAATGCTATTGAGGAGGAGAGGGGGGGGGCAAGGTGGAGGGTGAGGGTGTGGCCTTGACCAACTGCCATGCTTCGCTTGATGTCCATGCTCTCTCTCATGGGGGGGCCAAATTCTCTGGGCGGGCAAAGCAGAGAAAGGGGAGGTAACCTTTCCCCTTATGACGTCATAAAGGGAAGATTCCAGATCGGCCCATCTGAGCTTTCATTTTCTCAAAGGCAGAGCAGGATACCCAGGGCTCAGTTTACACCTATCACCATTTCTAGCCACTTGGGGACCATAGGCAGGCTGGGGGAACATATATTAATGTTGAAAAACCTCAAAGTGAATTTTTCATGAGAAAAATGAGCACAATGCAACCAAGCAACCAATGTAATCTGGGAAACAATGTTTCATTGACTACCTTTACATGCACACTATTATTCCAAAAATGACAATATTCTGCATTTGATACAGGTCATGTAAACAGCATATTCTGTTTGGATATTCTGAATAAGGCCTTTTTCTAAATTTAGCTTATATCATTTCTATGAGGTGTCCAGAACAACATACTAAAACTCCTAAAAAATCCTAGTTGAGGAAATCTAATCAATCCAAGATGTGTGCATAAGGCCACGCAACAATACACTCCAATGAGGCTATTTTTTTCCTTTACTCCTATCAAAATGAAACTTTACATAGTAAAAGTATACATGAAAAGTAACTTTTTTTGTATTACAAGTTTCTTTTGAAATGAATTTGAATATGCACATGTAACCCCCGCCGGTATAGTCTTCAGGGTCACGGAGGCACACAAGCCTCCCCACCACAACAAGGTAGCAAAATGTAATCTCACCACGTTACTAACAACTAAGATGGCTATTCTGACTTTCTTCTGATGTTATCTGTTGGGAAATGTCATTAGGTAAGGGTTGTTTGCCAATAAAAAAGAGAATTTAGAAAGCAAATGGAGGCAAGATTGTGCAATCAATTCTTAAGGTCAATATAAAGATTTTTCCAAGACACTTGTCAAACAAAAATGTTACTTTTCATGGATACTTTCATTGTATGAAGTTTTATTTTGATAGGAGTAAAGGAAATGAATAGCCCCATTGGGGTGTATTGTTGTCTGGCCTTACTGGCACACATCTTGCATTGATGAAAATTAAACGTATTTCCTCAACTAAGATTTCTTAGGACTTTTATTATGAATATAAAATTATTTTACAATTAGTTCTATTTTTGGCTCCAAAATGAGTTACTTTGCCTGAACTAAAAGGGCACTAAAATGGCTGGTCCTGACCACCTCCTCTGTGATCTGTTCTGTTGTTTGGACCAGTTAAGTGATCTGTGGTGTGTTTTTTTGTATTTATATTTATTACAACTTTAAAACACACTTTAAAATGCAACACAACCAATGTGTTGCATTTTAAAAGAAGGATCATCGAGTGATCAGGTGCTGGATCAATCAAGATGATTCCACTGTTACTTTTGTTACTGTACGGTAGGCTACTTAACATTTTTGTATTTCATTTGATGTTGCTTTGTAACTCAAATCTACATTTTTTCCCTCCACTACATTTATTTGACATTAGTTTCTAGATCAAGATTTGATACAAAGGGTAATGTGACAACACATTGGTAAAGTTTAAACCAGTCAGTTTCTATTAATAGTAATGATCAATAATATTTGACAGACAAAAGATTTTTATTTATTAATTTTTACATTTATTCAGCACAGTGTTGCCAACACAATGAGAAAGGGGAGAAGGTGTATTCAATGTACAATAACTACTCCAAAGACCACTCAGTAACTGGTCAAGACAACAGGCAGATGACAAGGACCACAAGACAGACCAGTGTCTTTAGCGCCCCTAGTGGTTGTGACCACTGGTCTGTGCCAGAGACTAGCTGGGCCTGACCACACAGATCTTCCTAATCAATAATAATAACAATAATAATCATAATATATCTGATATAGTGTATTTTATAGACAAAAGATTATGATCTCTGACATTTATCCAGCTAACAGTGCTGCCAAAATGACAGGAAAGGGGAGAAAATACTAAAGGCGCTTCACAGACCACAGGGACCACAGGGCAGACCACTGAGGAGCTGGTCGCGACCAGTGTCTTTAGCGCCCCTAGTGGTTGTGACCACTGGTCCGTGCCAGAGACCATGGTCCCGGGACAGACCACAGAATCGGCTACAACCCCGTCTCCCAACCAGCCGACAGTTTGCAGGGCTGACGGTAGAGATGCGCGGCCAGGGTTTTTCCCGCACAGAGGAATTTTTGAGAGACACATTCTTAACAGACTGATTCTTGTACTAATGACCACAAATTTCTCTCTCTTGAATCTATATTATCTGTCTTTATGAGAACGTTGTGAAGCATGTTGTAAAGGCTGACAACTGATGCACTTAAAATGTCCGTTTCATGACGGCACGGTCGAACCAAACTTCCGTCGAGTTTGGTCCAGATGGCTTCAGTTTTCCTTTCAACTGCTCCGAACACGGCAGGTGTGAAACAGCTTCACTCTCCAGTGTAAGGGATTAGAACAGTCTGCCGTACAAAGAAAACTGTCTGCTCATTGAAAAGGCCTGCGCCTTGTTGGGATTTTATCTGTTCTGCTTCCAATTCCATTCTCCTTTATTGATTCAGAGACTGGTGGTGGGGGGTATTTTGTTATCAAAAATAGGTTTTATTGTGGCACAGGAAGACACTGGTTTGAAAATAGGACAACCGTCTCCACAAAGCACTCTTTGTGTACAGTGGGATGGCTAAAAAAAACACACACACTCACACACACACACACGGTAAACAAGGACTCATCAGGATGCCGATGAAGAAAGGCCGGAATGATTGAAGCGCCAGCATAAGTTTGTAATTTCACCTTCCTTTTTAAAACAACAAACCCAGTTTCACCCCGTTTTTTTCATAGCATCAAATAACTAATAAAAAAAACCCAAAAACATCAGCGTGATCAGAACTACCTACTCCGTTCACTTCTGGCAATGCGAGACCAATCCATTAACATGGAGGGGGCCGGGTTTAGGACCCATACTGCAAGCCAGCCCACCAGGGGGACGATCCAGATGTTTTGGCTTCACTTTTGTCGAGCCGTCCAAACTTTATATACAGTCTATGGTGTCAACGGGAGCCAGTGATGGGATGTCTCCGCTCCAGGTGCCTGTGGTGATGTAGGCCAGTTTATTGACTTGACTGGCTTTCAACTGGTTCCCAGTTCATCATCAGTGGGACTTGCAGTGTGGCCGACTGCGTGGCCAGTCCACTGTGCCACAGTCTGTCAGTTTGACTGAATGGCTGGCTACACACACACACACACACACACACACACACACACGCTCAACGGTGTTTTAAGGCCCTACCGTCGACTTCAAAGCCCTAACCCTAACTCTTGCCTAGCCCTTCCATGCAGCGCTGCCTGGAAGATGACATTGGGGGCTTAAAACACCACACGCTCTCTCACACACACACACACACACACACACACACACACACACACACACACACAGATATCATGACTACAGGCACTTTCACTTTCTGGACAGCCTCTTGAGTTATTTTGGAAGAAGCTGTAACTAGTGATCCTGATTTTATGGTCTGATTATAATATTGAAATAACAAAACAAAAAATGTTCAGGATCAGAGTATTTAGAGCTTGGCTTGATTAATGATAAATGTGATATTAAACAAACTGGAATGTAGGCCTCGCGGCTGTTTGCCTCCGCCAACCAGTCGTAGTGTACATCCATGTCTGTCCAGACTCATATACAGTATGTAGTGAAGACTGTGAAGGAATTTAATAAAAGCCATGTCTTTTTGGTGAAACGTGGATGCTTCACACACAGAACATCTAGTGTCACTAACTCAGCGTCCGGCCAAATGTCTCCCCTTCTGTTGCTGAGTTATGGCGCTGAGCAACGGCCAGAAAAGAAGTTTAACGATAAACTGAGACGTTGTTATGTTTTGATTATTTTTCTGGCCATTTCCGCCTTTAGTTGATAGGACAGCTTAGACATTAAAGGGGAGAGAGGCGGGGAACGACATGCAGCAAAGGGCCGCAGGTCGGATTCGAGCCCTGGGCCTCTGAGTCAAGGAATAAACCTCTATACATGGGCGTGCACGCTCTACCAAGTGAGCTCCCCGGGCGCTCCCAAAAAAGTGTTTTTGCTGAACATCACGATGTCACAGCGAAGTTGACATTTGACCTTTTGGATATTAAATCGATTCAAAGCGTACCGAGACCACCTCATCAAGCAGGTCTCGGTACGCTTGTTTGGTCCGCTTTTGGTTTTTCCGCCTTTACATCTTGAGATGTTCCGATACCGATACCAGTATGCGTCCGATACTGCCTCAAATGCTGGTATCGGTATCATAAAGTACTGGAGTTTATGCACAAATCCAATACCACATAATTGCCGTTATGACTGACAGTCAAACTGGATAATACGGCATTCATTGTTTGTGTTTGTTGATGTTTCACAAAAGGTTTCACCCGAGCCAGGCAGACAACAAACACAGCAATTGTGTTGTGTGTGCAAAGTGGTTGGCTGTTTTTCCACACGTTCATCATTGACCGTGAGTAAAAGAAGGCTGTTTTTGATGTAATATTTATGCATGAGGGTGACTCATCACTAGTTCACTTTTAACAAATTTAAGCAGGAAAAAAGCTGTAATTATTTAAACATGTTTGGTTTAGAAACAAAAAATAGCAGCATGGAGGCCAGTGAAAAACGTTACGGTGGTTTCTTCACTTATTCAGTCTCTCTTTCAAACTACTTTTTACTTTCATCTACGTACATTTTCGCACTAGTAATTCTAGTTGTACTCTAATAAGTAAAATGTTCTACTCTTTTCATCCTTGACTTTTAAGTTGACTTAGTGAAAACACAAAGGTGCCATTACCAATGGGAGTGCATTTTGCTCTGTGGAGGATAATCAGGTAACAATGCGGCTCACACGTGTCCTTCATTACTCGTCTGCTTGAAGGGGCCTCTTATTATTCCTCTTCTATTAATACACAGAATGAAATATGTTCTCATACAAAGAACCCAATTAGGGGATAAATTAGATGTGCATTCAAGAGAACAGTTATACTTGAATCACAGAGTGTTTTCTGCACACAGGCAGCACTGTATTCAATCAATCAATGTCACATATAAATCTCCTTCTTTTGCTGTCATTTATATAAATTCTGCTGAAGTGTCATTTGTCCTCATATGAACTCTGTCCCCTCTAGAACCAACATTTAGCCCCGTTTTCTGTGAAAAGGTTGTAGGAACATTTCGTGCCAAGTTGCTTCTATGATCACAGATGTGTTTGCGTTTAAAAATTGGAAACCTCCAGACAAATACATTTGGCCACAAGTTAGCACCTGTAACAGATGTTTCCTGGTGCAGGGCAACTGAATGGAATTACTGAATTTGGCTAAAAATCAAGTTTTGTTTAAAGCTCCCATATTATGCTCATTTTCAGGTTCATAATTGTATTTTGAGGTTGTACCAGAATAGGTTTACATGGTTTCATTTTCAAAAAACACCATATTTTTGTTGTACTCCACATTGCTGCAGCTCCTCTTTTCACCCTGTGTGTTGAGCTCTCTGTTTTAGCTACAGAGTGAGGCATCTCACTTCTGTTCCATCTTTGTTGGGAGTCGCACATGCGCACATGTAGCTAGGTAAGGACTACTAGCTAGAAGCTAGCGCTTGTTAGCGGTTAGCCACCTCGTTCTACAACACACACGAGTTCACCCTAATCTACAAAATAAATTGTATAGAACTACTTCCATGTCCCTGTTCTGCAGGTGTTCCACGCAAAGTTGGAAGTGCACCCTCGTTTAGAAGAAGTCTCCCGGCTAATCCTGCCTTGTAATGACCAAAGTTGGAGAAACAGCTAGCTGATGTGGTATTAGTTAAAATGGTTAGCGCACACCAAATATTTCGGCCGATGACGTAGACAGCCCTACAGATGTTGACTAGCTGACCCGGAGACTGAAGGCAGGACACATTCAGAAACCGTATCTCACTCAGAACAGCATGGATGGTTTTTTTTTCCAAGTTTGTATGTGTGTGGAAGCACCAGAGACACAAAATAACTCCCCAAATCCCAGAAAAAGTGTTTTTTTTCATAATATGGGCACTTTAAATCTCCGGTGATGTAACAGCATGTGATCCATGGAGGAAAGTAAAGCTATCACACATCCGTCTGCTGCTCCTGTTGATTATAAATGTGTGCAACATTCATCTCATTGTTTCATTTCGAAATAAGGTTGAGGCTAAATTAAATTGCCTGACATCCGACGCGCTTTGCCCCTCTCCTTCCACTCTCCGTCTGCTGCCTTTACTAAACTCCGTTCAGTCCGGGAAACAACAACAAACTTCGAGCTAGCGAGCTACACGCTGAAAATGTTAAGTTTTAAAAAACATTTGGATGGTGCAACAAGGCAGACTTTCTTGGTTCTTTTGGGGAATGATTGTAAAGATTAACAAAGAATATGTTTAGGGCATTTCCTCTCTAACTGGAACGTTTTGGGAGCGATTGGTGGGATTGCTGTGGACGAAGTACACACGGAGATACACAGGTAAGAGCTAATGAGGTTTAACCATGTATCAGCTCATTTAAATAGCTCACGTTACTGTATTGTGTCAACAGTTAACTTCATTTAATATTGTATGTCGCGTTTTCTTTTGCGGGGTGCAAATGTTCCACCAAAACAAGTTCCTTCCCGAGACTATTTATCAGAGCCACCGTCGCTGCGTCCGGAGCTTAGCGACGCCCGAGACCACTGGGATTGGTTTAAAGAAATGCAAACAACCCAGAGTTTGTTTCTCCTATCCCAGAATGTATCCATTGAGATAGGACTGGCACTGCAAGACTGTTACCTGACATTTTATTACATGAACAGGCTTTAATATGTTGTCAACCCCCTTTTTGAGGGTAGATCAGGAAAAAGGAAGCCCAAGGGACATCATTGACTATAATGGCTAAGCCTAAAAAACTTAAAGCCACTGAGGGGCTGCTATACGGACTTGAAACAGTCTATGGCTAGTAAACTAGCTGACGCGCTCTCTTCAACCCTACACCGCTCCGTAGCCTACTGTTGAAATCACTGACTCCAATAGTCATCGCTGCGTTTTGTTGGACATTTATTGATCACAATGTTCTTCAAATGAACGTGCAAGAATCCATGTGTGCATTAAGCTCCATCAACAAACATTTACACATCCACATGAGCGTTGCAGTGTGTAGCGATTTGATGCGGTCAAAAAACTATTTGTGCTCTAAATAGACATCACTCAAAAGCACACTCTAGTGACACCAGTGGACAATTTGTGTCCTACGCCCAAAACAAATGAAAATGGCTCTTACAGTGACAATAACCACTGTTGGTATATAATAACAGGAGTTACGGATAATGGACATCTGGGTCATCCAGCCTGCTGTGTTCCAGCAGCTGTGAGAGATAAAGACCAACAGTCACAATGGAAAACACAGAATCCTTAATAACCATAATGACTGTCCCTGTTCTGGACAGCAGCTTAGGCATCAATTTGGGAAGAGGCTGGCAGGCAAGCAGGCAGGCCCGAGCCACACAAACAGCTTCGACTGTGTGAGGCTTAAATGATGGCGACATCACAGCTGCCAGGATTAGCTGTTCCATCACCTCTGAGGCCAAGCGAGCTAAATTTAGATGCGTTGGACTGTACGACAACTTTCAGTTAAACCAATGAATTCAAGGCTGGTAGGAAACTGTTTAGATCTTGTGTTTGTTCGTTCAAACCTTTATTTAAGCCTCGTCAATCATTAAGGTATAGCTTGATGTTGGGATACAGCAAAAAATACAAATAGTCATACCATGGTCTGGGTGAATACTCGGTTCTGATTGGCTGCAGGGTGTCCATAAAAAAGTGTTATAGGACACCTACTAAAGGAGTTCCAGTGAAACTGACTGTTTACTGTTCTAAATGAATGCGCTACATTAAAACAAAAAGGAAATGTGAATCTGTTGTTTCCAACACTGTGGTGCTTCGGTGCCTCGTCCTCAGTACGGTGGCCGAGACGGTTCAACACAAACGCAAAAGCCATAAGACAAATACAAAAGCCACAAGACAAATACATAAGCGACAATGGAGTGAGCGTGTTGTTGACAAACGGAGCCGTCAGATGAGCAGGAGGAAAGTTCTTGTATGTTTGAGAAGTGAAACATGGTTCCTTGCTAATTATGATTACTGTCACTACGTGATTGTATGTGATTGATAAGCAATGTTGTTCAATATATTTGTATTTTCATCTGTAGGTACTCCATGTACGCCATTTAGGCTACGAAGTGTGTGTGTGTGTGTGTGTGTGTGTGTGTGTGTGTGTGTGCCTGTTTGTAGGGTAAGACTGGAGACATGTAACAAAACCATAGACTGTACAAATGGTAATATACAGTATATGAACATGGCTTTAAATACAGTGTAAACCCTTACTTAAACAAATCAAAAGGTGAAAAACAATTGCACATTGAGGTGAAGTGGTTTGAGATCATTGTCTTGAATTGTCCAGGGGTAACAAGAGTGTCGATCTTAATGGCCGTTTCACAGTCGAGCAGCCAAGCAGGCGCGCGCCAATGTGACGTCAAAATGACGTAGATCTTGCTGGCAGGTTAAATTACAGGTGTGAAACCTCTCCCGGACCACGGTCCAGATCAAAAGACCAAATATTGGTCCGATAAAAAGAGGTGGTCTCGGTCCGGACCAAATGGTCCATGGTCCGGTTCGGACTTTCGGACCAAATACAAGAAGCTCTGGCAGGCTCTCCTCGTATTACAAGACCGGGGAAGCTTCTTTAAGGAATAGCTCGGTGCTTAGTGTGTAGGCTACAGGAGAGAGTGACGGTGAATGCGCTCAGAGCAGACAGCTGTCGGCTATCAGATCAGAGAATACATCAGCAGTTTACTTGTTAAGTGGTAGTAAATGTACAGTGTAGGTTTCCGTTTGTCTCTGAATAAATGCTCCAGAAAGTAAAGTTCCCGTGTCTCGCTTCTCAAAATCACAACAAAACAAAAAGAGCCGACACAGAGAGAGGAGACGAGAGGACGGGGAAGCCCGTCTACAGACCAATCAATTCTAAGTATCTGGAGATGCAGCTCACGTACGTGATGACGGCAGGACGTATTTTTGTCACGTTGTATAGATCTTTAGTGCGCTTGCATAACTGCAGTGTGAAACCAAAACTTACCAGATCAAATGTATACAATGTAATAAAAACATGAACCTTGGTTTGGACTTTCAGGTGTGAAAACGCCCTCAGAGTGACTGCAATCTCTCTTGTAAACGTACTGGGTTAAGATGAGTTCTTTTATGGTGAATGAAAGGCAGTAGATAGATTGCAATAGAAAGAAGAAGAAGAAGAAAGCATGCCGGCTGATACTGCCATCTTCCTTTAACCACTGACAGGAAACTCACCTTTTGACCTGGAACTCCTTAGGCATGAAAGCATTTCAAAATAAAAGCTTATACAAAATAAAAGCACAATCAGGGCTGTAAATTAAAATTTTTTATCCCCAGCAAACATGGCTAGTACATTTTCAAAGTTACCAGCCAATCAGATTTGCCACTAAATTAAACAGATTATGAGTGCCGCTGAATACATTTAAGCATGAATGTTTCTTTAAAGATTATTTATATTTGGGGGCTTTTCCCGTTATTAGATAGTGACAGTGGATAGACAGGAAAGTGGGTAGAGAGCGAGGAGCGGCAAAGGGCCGCAGGTCGGATTCAAACCTGGGATGCTGCAAAGGACTCAGCCTACATGGGGGCGCTACTCTACTGGGTGAGCTAGAGGTCGCCCCATGTTTCTTTAAAAATATGTGTTTGGGTTTATGGTTGGCAGATCAAATATAAACTTAAACATTTGAATTAACTTTAGTTCTGATCGTTTCCAAGCCAAACACACACCAAAAAGATCATTTTTTGGGGGCTTTTTTCCCCTTTATTTCAGAGTGACAGTAGACAGACAGGAAAGTGGGGAGAGAGATGGGGGATGATACGCAGCAAAGGGCCGCAGGTCGGACACAGGCCGCTACAAAGGCCTCAGCCTACATGGGGCGCACGCTCTTACTGGGTGAGTTAGAGGTAGCCCCAAACTTTTCTTGCCGGAAAAACAAACCAATCTGTAAACACTGACTTGCCAGAACGTTTCTGCAGCCGGCCGATTTAAACAGATGCTTTGCTTCATTCATCACCGGCCAAATTGGCTCGTAACTTTACAATGTTACCCCTGCTAAAGTTCATTTTTACCGGCATTTTGTGGGTTGGCGCCGCGATTAAACGCCAGGCGACTAATGTGTGGTAACCATGGAGATTCTGTGCACTACTGTATCCCTGTCGGACGACTGAATGAGATTAGCTGACTGTGGTATCATATATCCCTAATCACACGTCGATTCATAACAAATAGTGGTAATACGAGCAGGGCCGGTTCTAGCCTTTTGGTTGCCCTAGGCGAGATTGAGTTTTGCGCCAATGATATTTAACAAATTATGACTCAAACAATGGATGAACAAACAAAAATGCTCTTATAGTCACTCCAACAAGCAAGTTATGACTTGAAGGATCAACTGTGATACATTGTTCATACACAAATGCTACAAATAATGTTCAAGGATATTTACCAAATTGGATTAACTCCATAAACTGTGCAAAAACACTCATAAGCACCTGCAAGGACACTTTAGCAAATGATGACCCATAAACTGGATTAACTATACCCTCTACAAACAAAAGTGCTATTACGGATACTGTACGTACCACTACAAAATTAAAAGATTGAAGTTCTTGTAGTTTTATCACCTATCTCAAATAAATAGTTGTTTCTGGCATTTCTATTCACCTTCATATTGACGCAGCATTACAATTTGACTCGTCTGGACTTCCTAATGGCAAATTCATGGATGGTATCATCAAATGATATTTAGCTTGAGACCTCTTGGTTGATGCTCATCAGTGCAAGCCCATTGAGGCGTTCCTGACTCATCGTTGACCTCAGGTAGGTCTTCAGTCATTTTAATTTAGAGAAGCTTCTTTCAGCAGAAGCTACTGTCACAGGTAGTGTGACAGAAATTCTTAGGGCCACCCACGTTTGGAAAAACTTCTTCTCCTTCAAGTAACTCAGAATTTCCATTGTCGTCATGCCAGCTTTTGGCAACACTGGGACATTTTTCAACTCAGGTGCCAGTTCCCTCCCGTCAACATCTTTATGGTCACCGTGGCTCAGAGTGTTGCTGAGGGTTTCACACTCCTTTGCGAGTTCTTCCTCTGGTAAACTTGTCCTCAACATCACCCAAGAGCTTGAAGCGTTCTTGCAGTGATGTAACTGACACATCAACAATGGCATTGAAAAAGGAAATTTCCAATTTCTTTAGCGCATCTCCCTCTGGCTCATCAGGGGATTCATTAGAGAACTGTCTTTTGTGTTTTCTCAGCCTCTTCTGCTTTAGGACAGTATCCACATTCATCTCCTCACAGATATCTCTTGCAGATACCTGAGCAGAAGCGAACCCAGTGCTTCTGTAGTTTCAGTTGTCCTCAGGAGATTCAGAGCCACATCCAGTTGCATAGACATTGACTGCAATGCTTTGCTGACATGATGAATTTTGGCCGGCATGTCATACCACACAACACTACAAATGGAGAAGCGGTATGACCCAACCTCTTCAGCCAAAGACTGTGCCTCAGTTTTAATCATAGAATCAGTGGCTTTCTCCCTGACCTCAAGAAGGGCATCCCTCACCTCCGCTGTCTGGAATCTCACAGCCTGTACACTGTTAATGCGACTTTCCCATCTTGTATCCGACCAGGATTTCACAGTTGTTTTGACGTGGTGCTTTAGGATGGTCCACCTTTGTGTGGAGGCAGAGAATAGTGTAAAGATTCTCTGTAGGTAGCTAAAATAGTTAATTGCATCTGTGGAGATTTTTGCTGCATCAGCAACAACAAGATTTAATGTATGTGCGCCACATGGGACAAATAAAGCCCTGGGATTTTGTTTCAAAAGTCTGGCTTGGACGCCTTTTGACTTTCCCTTCATGTTGGCGCCGTTGTTGTAAGACTGTCCCCGGCAGTCTTCAAAGGTAAGGTTAAACTCTTCCAGTCGCTTCAGAATAAGGTTGGATCATCCCGTGGATGATTCCACCTCAAGGAACCCCATGAAATGTTCTTTTACTGTAGGGTTGTCTGTGTCATCTGCTGCAACCATTCTAACTATAACAGATAACTGTTCTATGTGGCTGAGGTCTGGGATGCAATCCAAAATAATTGAATAGTATTTGGCTTGCTTTATCTCCTTTAACATACAGTGTACATTTTTTTTCACCAATGCAATCAATTTGTTCATTTTGAGTATCCTTTGATAAGTATGTTGTATGGCTGGCTCCTCTCTCCACATCAGCAACATGCTGTATGAGGACAGGGTCAAACTTGGCCATGAGTTCCCCCGCAGGGGAATATTTCGCTCGACCAAAGACTGTATTATGGCCACCAACTTGGTCAGGACTTCACGGCACCTGCTCCTTTCAGCTTGAAGGAGTGCCATTTCCATTTGATCAATTGTCTGGCCCTTTTCAAGTCGAGTCTCCAATTCCTTCCATGCTGTCATGTGCCCCGAATGCTCTGGACTGTGCTCGTGGCTTTTCAAGATTTCACTACAGTTCTTCCAGTCATTTAGGCCACTACTAATGAGGTGATAATTTGTCTGTGAAAAGAGCATGCAGCAGAAGCAATACAGAGTATTTTTTTTCCCTTGAATATACAAGCCAGCTTCTCTTAATTTTCTCCCCATTTACTAATTTCCTATAGAAGTGGTTGTGGTGGCAGCTTCTCTCATCATCTCTTTTTGGAAATGTAAAGTCTGGACTGGTCTGGTATGGTCCTCTGCTAACTAACTCTGTCCTTACCGCATCACAGAGGGCTGGCCAGTCAGCAGGATCTGTAGGTGCTCCCTGGATATCAGGAATTGCGGAGGGTGAGGTGTCTCCAGGCGGCAGTGTAGTGGCGGAGCATGTTGTGTTTGTTGTTCCTTCACCTAAAGGCAAATGCATACATGCAAAACTGATGTTAATGCTTTAATAGGGGTACACAATGTCAAGCAAAAATGCAATAACAAATGTACTCTTCATTTTATCTATATCCATCAAATGTTCTTAATTTTTTTGTGCTGTTTTCTGAGATTCGTCAATAATCTTATAAGTTATAATACAGCAGACGACAAATATATACAAACATTACATTATTACTATGCTGTGCTTAAGCTATACATTACTGTAGCATAGCATATAGAGTATAATAGACCAGCAGTGTTTGAGATACATTAATGAAGAAAATAACCAGCTTGGTTTTACTTGGAAACAAGTAACAGAAGTTTTAAATTGTGGTTGAATAAATAGTATTCAAGGGTCTTACTCGCTTCAGGCTGAGTGTCCCTGATCTCGGTGGTCTGTGTTTCACTGGTGCCTGGAATGCTAGATGTGGCCCCTTCACCTGCAACAGCCAGATCAGTGGTGCTCCATTCAATTAGTGAAAATGACTAAAACTGTGCTTGAAATTAGTTTCAAAGGGATGGAATGTCATTGTGATTTCCATGAGTTTTCATTATCTTCTAGTACATTTTGTCAGATGGTTGTAGGCTTGAATTAGTTATTTAAAGGACTAACTCCCTTCAGGCTGCGTGTCCCTGGTGTCAGTCGTCTGTGTTTCACTAGTCGGTTTGGGTAATTTTTTAAGACAATAAGTAAAAATTCTTTGATTCCAGCTTGTTAAATGTGAATCTGTTCTAGTTTCTTCTCTGCTCTGTGACAGTAAACTGAATATCTTTGGGTTGTGGACAAAACAAGATATTTGAGGACGTCATCTTGAGCTTTTTGAGAAACACTGATCCACATTTTTCACCATTTTCTGACATTTTAGAGACCAAACAACTAACCGATTAATCCAGAAAATAATCAACAGATTAATTGACAATGAAAATAATCGTTAGTTGCAGCCCTATTCTATTGTACTTTAAAGTATGGATGTGGCTTGAATAAATACTATTAAATAGACTCACCTGATGCAGGCTGTGTGTCACTGGTCCCTGGAGTACTACTACTGGATGTCCCTTCTCCTGCAGCTGTATTTAAACACAGTTTATCCATGCTGTTCGTTACACAATTGCATTTGGTCAGTTCTGTCATCCTACCACATAGTTGCATTGTACGAATACATTTTATCTGACCATGTAACTTGTAGTAGATGAATTACAATTACTATTATTACTATTAGGCTGCTACAAGGCTAAATAATACTACTGATTACAATTAGTAGTATTAATGTGATGTGATTATAAAAGTAATAATTGCTAACAATAATAACAATAAGAAAAACAGCAACAATAGTACTAGTTGTACTTACCAAGTTCAGAGAGAGGCGAACATGAAGGATCAGGCGTCTTTTCTCCAGCAGGTGCCGCCCTCTGCAAATATTGCCTGAGTGCATCTGGCCAATTAAAATAAATAAATCAAATTAAAAAAAACACATATTTTAGTATATTCCTGGAGGGGAACTGTACAGAAGGGTGAACACCACCACTATCACCAAAATGGTTACTGTGTGTGTATGCACATGCTAGTTGTGAACTCACTAAACAGAACTTATGCCATTTATAATGAATGTAAAGAGCAACTGTACTTTTCATAACTAGCGTATGTTATCCAGATACCGGTGGTCTTTGACATTTACATCTATTTAGCTAGATTATCAGTGAAGTTACGTTTGCTAGTAAGACGTAGCAAACTAGCAAAGTAGCTTGTCAGCTAGCTTAGTACTTGCTAGCTAGCGATAGCTTAGTGACAGCAATGAAACGTTGAATATTAGGTGATGCACAATACTAAATTGATTTCGTTTGACACCGTAATGGCTGAGATGAGAATACTTACCTGTATACTTGGCTTTCTTTTCATCTTCTTCCTTTTTCCGTTTTTGTCCCTGTGCACCAGAGAGCTTCATTTTTCACCTCTCCGATCAACGCGCCAGCAGCGAGCACTTGCCCGTAACGTAACTCTCCCCCCCCCCCCATCTCCCGATTTGGAAACGATCGACAATAATCATCAATTCAACCTAATAATCAGATTGACAGGTAAACATGTGGCTGAGGGGGCGCCCTAGGATGATCATGTTTAATGTTTGATTTCGCTTGTCATTCTAAGCTATCATCTATGATTAATGGGAAGTAGACCTAAGGGCGACACTAGAGGGCGCCCCCAACACATTTGTCGCCCTAGGCAATCGCCTAGTTCGCCTATAGCAATCGCCGGCCCTATACGAGTCTTTACCAACCACGGACTGTGATTGTTGATAGCTAGAGTTAGCTAAATTAGCATAGTCACAATTACAGACGTTACCTGATAAATCCAGTCTTGTTCCGATGCTCTGACAAGCAGAAGCCCCGCTGTCTATGTCCTGATAACTGTTTAGAGAACAGATTTACATTTTAGTGAACTCAAGTAAACAGAAGACTCCGTCTCTCGTTCTTTGATTTGCACGGCGCGTCGCTCGCGTAGGGAAAAGTTCTACACAGTTCAACTCTTGCAGCGGGCGGGCATGTGCGAACGTGACAGTTTCACGGGATTGCGCCCGCTTGTCATGTCGCCTGTCAAACTGCCCGCGACACTCGCGCCCCGTGTGAGAAGCCCATTAGACAGGCCTCTTCACGGTCGCTTTTTAAATCTCTTCTTAAAGGGCTCATATTATGCTCGTTTTCAGGTTCATAATTGTATTTAGAGGTTGTATCAGAATAAGTTTACATGGTTTCATTTTCAGAATATACCATATATTTGTTGTACTGCACATTACTGCAGCTCCTCTTTTCACCCTGTGTGTTGAGCTCTCTGTTTTAGCTACAGAGTGAGACATCTCACTTCTGTTCCATCTTTGTTAAAAGTCGCACATGCTCAGTAGCTAGGTAAGGACTACTAGCCAGTCAGAAGCAGAGTATGAGGGCGTGCCCTGACAGTACCTAGGTAAGGACTACTAGCCAGTCAGAAGCAGAGTATGAGGGCGTGCCCTGACAGTAGCTAGGTAAGGACTACTAGCCAGTCAGAAGCAGAGTATGAGGGCGGGCCCTGACAGTACCTAGGTAAGGACTACTAGCCAGTCAGAAGCAGAGTATGAGGGCGTGCCCTGACAGTAGCTAGGTAAGGACTACTAGCCAGTCAGAAGCAGAGTATGAGGGCGTGCCCTGACAGTAGCTAGGTAAGGACTACTAGCCAGTCAGAAGCAGAGTATGAGGGCGTGCCCTGACAGTAGCTAGGTAAGGACTACTAGCCAGTCAGAAGCAGAGTATGAGGGCGGGCCCTGACAGTACCTAGGTAAGGACTACTAGCCAGTCAGAAGCAGAGTATGAGGGCGTGCCCTGACAGTACCTAGGTAAGGACTACTAGCCAGTCAGAAGCAGAGTATGACGGCGTGCCCTGACAGTACCTAGGTAAGGACTACTAGCCAGTCAGAAGCAGAGTATGAGGGCGTGCCCTGACAGTACCTAGGTAAGGACTACTAGCCAGTCAGAAGCAGAGTATGAGGGCGTGCCCTGACAGTACCTAGGTAAGGACTACTAGCCAGTCAGAAGCAGAGTATGAGGGCATGCCACGCTAGCAGCTAGGCGAGCATTATAACATATGTTATAAAGTGACGCACGTTTGTCACAGAAGTAAAGGCTGGACTATAACAACAGCTACTGCTAAACTTTCCTAGGGAGCTATGTGGAGCGGTGCTAACGTTAGATGAAACAAAGTGGTGGAGCGAGCTAGAGAAAGAACAGAGAGAGAGAGCGGTGCTAACGTTAGATGAAACAAAGCGAGTTTCCTGTACAGGGAGCACCCGGTCATATCACATAACTCGCTATGCTCCGACTCCATTTTTTCTTGTTGTTAACGGAAACGACAGGTCTGGCAACTCCGCTTGTCATTGGTCGGCTGTCAAAAAAGCGCTTGACGTAGGAGTTTTTTTTAAGAAAAGTTGAACTTTTTTTCAACTTCAGAAAGATGCCCTGAGCTGCAAAAAAGAAGTCGGCGGGGCGGTGGCGTTTTAAAAAAGTGCTCACGACTTTTATGAAAACACGGTTTACTCCCCACTAGGATAATAATGTAAAACAGACGCTGGAAGCTTAAAAAAAAAGTGATGTTGTGATGTTTTGAATCATCTGCCGCCTTTTCCTTTTTTAATCTGTTTCTTCTCTCTGTTTATGAGGCGGTGACATTTGGAGGCGAGACCCATCATGATATCCTTTTGAGACATCTGTTGGTATTCGTCTTTGATTTTTTTTCCCCCCCTCTCCCACTCGCGTGTGAATGCAGAGCACAGCATGGCAATACGTTAATTACACCGCTCCCAAAGTTCAATATTTCTGAGGCCATAACTACAAAGGAAAGAATGAAATGTATAAATAATGAATCAGGCATTCTCTGTGATTAAAGCTGAATATCAAACCAATCAGACAGATGTTGAGGCAGCTATCTGATTATCATTCTCAGACTTTTTATTTCCCCGGCTGGAGCGATGCTCGCTTTCCTCAGCTTTCATACTTAAAACACCAGGGGAAAACAGCGGTGGAGGAAAAAAGAATAAACATGAAATATTTGTTATTCATAAGTTCATTTTATTCAGAATTCCTTCTGTGTGATAGTTCATATCAAGGCCTAATATGGTCTCATGGAGACGAGCGTCTCCAGTGAGGCGGTAGGGGTTGGTTTCCTCCGTGAGAGACGACGAGATGCCTTTAAACTGTTTGCACAGAAAGTGCACAAACACAAAACTCTTACACGCACACACACACACACAGACACGCACACACACACACATTCAACTCTTACATGCACACACAAACCTCTTACACACACACACGCACATAAATCTTACACACACACTTTTAGGGTGTATAGAGCCAACATATTTTGATGTAAATTGGTAAACTATGTGTTTATTTCAACCATAACTAGAGTTGTGATGGTCGGAAAAGTGGAAAGACGACCCAAAAACGGCTTTTCATAGTTTTATTTTGCATGTTTATTTACATGGAGTCTGGTGGATTTAGCGAACACAATTTCGCGGATGTTTTTATGTTTAGAAAAAGGATCTTACTCTTTAACAGAAAGGTCGACCTCCTTAGAAATCCTTTCCATAATGTTGTCAGACACTTAGAATATTAATCTGAGCCTGTCAGCGGCAAAACGAGCACTTTTGTGAAGGTAAATACAAGCTGCACAACTGTCCTATTAACTTATGTTGTAGCTTGTTTCGCCGCTGCCGACTGCAGCGATCTCGCTTATTAATACTGGACCAATGTCAAAGATTGTTGTTCTCATCAGTCACTTAGACACAAAAACATAGGAACATAGAGTCCAGGTTGAAAAAAACGGTAGTTACCCTTTAAAGATGCATCGTCTAAAAACAAGTCCCACTCTGTTATTAGATATTTGGACTAGAAATTAGATGAACATACTTGGTAAGATTTTGCTTTTTTTTTTGCAGTGTGCAGCTTTCACTCGGCTCAGAAGAAGCTTCTATCTCAGAAATTCCCTTGAAATTGAGCTTCACATCCTCACAGATATCCTCTGCAGCCGAAGCCATTAATGCTGCTATTTGTTCAGAGGCTGATGAGGGCTGATTAAGGCAGCAGTGGGGGAGGAAATAAGTGAGTGAATGGGAGGAAGGGTGGCTGTGGTCTGCTCGGTTTGAAGCAAACAACGCTGAGAGGGGACGTGAAAGACTGAATTCGCTGCAAAAAGGTCTTTCGTGTCAACATATCATATCCAAGGCATTTCTTATTTACCTCAAACCTGCGCTCTGATAATCACGTTAAGTGTAGAATCACAAATCATCCTGACAAACCCAGACAACATCATAGACACAGGTGCGGGTCGGGGGGGGGGGCAGGGTGGCTTACTTAGTTACATTCCACCACAGAATTTTGATCTGTGGCTTCACGTTGGCAGGGAATATTCCTGTCAGCATGCAGATTAGACTTTTATTCTGTTCCCCAATTAGTGTTGATGGGAAGCTGCTATTCAGTGCAGCCCCAGCTTTGTGATTTCGGTGGTTAAAAGACGCGTGTGCTGGTCCAACCAGCACAGCTTTCAACCTGACAGTCCAATAAACAAAGGGTTACGAGGCTGACAGCCATCTGACAATTTGTTCATCAGTGCCATCAGGGAGGGAGCAGCCCCATGCTGGGCCTGTAATCATCTGACAGGATCCCTCCACAGCGCCAATCACACACACACACACACACACACACACACACACACACAACTCCCTGTTCTACCTCCGACTCCCCACGTCTCTTCCTCTCCGTCTGTGATCAGGGAAGACTCGAGCCAAAAACTGCGTGTTGAAGTCAACGCCAAAGCGTCTGAAGCAGCGTTTTTCAACTGCGACTGTCTCGGTCACGAGCAGCGGATTCCAAGCAGAGCTGTGTCACCACAACGTGACACATGACGGTGTACACGTTTTGCAGACAGTTAGTTGGTGTCGATATACGTTTTCTATCAGTTTATATCTGGCCTAACACAACCGTGTGGTAAGTTTTCTACTCCAGTCACACACTTTGCCGTTACGTTTGATTAACGTTCTATTGCTAGCAACACGCCAGTTGTCACTGCTACAATGCTAACGCTGTTCCAATGCTACTACTACTAAAACAAATATAAATAAAAACTCACCAGGTATACCAACTGCCTGCTTCCCTTTATAGAGACAGAGCACATCGCGTCATACGCTGAAAGCCACGCCCACCGGAGAGGAAAACAACTCTCTGACTCTCTACTGACTTGTATTACGTGAAGGTTTCCTCCTCGTCAATTTCGTCTGCTAGCAAACAACAGAAAAATACACGTAACGTCAGACATAACGTTAGCTTTGTGTCTTCATGTTCTTCCTGCCGTTTCCTCACGTCTGTGTCCACTTTTGTCTTCATAAAAGTTCAGTTTTTCAGGTCGTAAGTTCTGGGTTCTTTACATTGTTGGTAGTTCATATCACCACACAGCAGCTTTTAGGAGTTTTTCTGTTATTTGCTAGCAGATGGAATTGATGAGGAGGAAACCTTCACGTAATACAAGTCAATGGCGAGCGGAGAGCCGTTTTTCCCTCTGGTGGGGGCCGGACTTACATGTGCTCTGTCTCTATTGCACGCTTGATGCACGCGCCACTAGCAGCTGACCACTGGCAGGCAAAGAAAACAGGCTGACCCAACTGTGCCCAAGAACGGGACAGTTGGGTTTAGGAAAAGTGACACGCGGGACACGATCCCCGGTCTCCTGGGTGAAAGTCCTGTGTTTGACCCATCCACCCCCCCAACCAACCTCCCTATGCGGATTTTCAGGCTTTCATACTACTCGCTACCGTAGTCACTCTAAATACTAAAGCGTGTAGCTGCTGCTCTCCCCGGTGCGTTCTACACACACGCTGAAGGGCGCTTTTTACGTCGTATCTGACGCTGACAGCCACTGCCCAAACATCCATATTTTACGAGTTCGGAGTGACAACGGGTTGGATTGGACAAACGCTTCACGTGGGCTGTCTTCCGGTGGCTCATTTGTTAAACTATTATGACAATAGTTAACCGAAATGTGTTTCTGTAGCATTGTGGGTATAGAGGAGTAAAATATAGGGTACATCGTGTGTTGTGGGTATTTTATAGTGGACTATATGGTGAATAAAGTTAACCATGGAGAATTCGAACACCACTACAAAATGGTGAACACACTATATAGTGAATTATTTCCGTGATAGAGAACGGTTTCTGTATGGTGGACAGGTAACATAACTCTACTGAAGTGAGTAAAACAGCTGATGTATCAACTCTTACATTTTTACCCCCGCCAAGGAGCTTATGTTTTCAGCTCGTGTGTGTCTGTCTGTCTGTTTTTCTGTCAGCAGGGTTACAGAAAAACGTCTAGTCTAATTTTCGTGAAACTTTGTGGAAGCACTGATGTGACTAAACCGTACGTCTTTTACCTGGTAGTGAAGCACATTAACTTCAGCAGCTTAGCTGAGCCAGCACAAACTTGAGATGCGACACTGGGAAGAAGCAGGGAGCCGACTTGATTTGTATTCGAGGAGATTTCCCCCCCCCCCATCCGGCTCACAAACCAGAGGGAGATACCAGAACTGAAATTGCATTTGAGCACAAGTCGGTGGACGCCGAGGCACAAAAACGGACGTGACATCTCGCGTTATTGTTGCTCTGCCCACACGTGTCGCTGTCAGTTCGTATCGGGACTGGAAACGTCCTGATGTAGATGTGAAGTCAGCCACAGGAATTGGATATGAGCGGTAACGCTGATCTGAGCAGGAAGGCTTGCAGTGGGAATGAGGCTGTATGTCTCGTTACTCTCGGGACATCTCTACCGTCGAGTTGCCTTTTTCTATTTCATACTTAATCCACCTGAAACGCTCCAGCGTCTCTCTATCGGTTCTCCACCTCTGGCCACCATCTCTCTCTGTCGTTATTGCTTTTCTTTTGCTCTGTCGACTTATCGTTTTTTCCTTTTATCAGCCTGTTTCCCCTCATATCTCCTCTGGTTCTTTGTCCTTTTTATTAGAGTCCAATCATCGACACCACGTTGAGTTCATCTAATCTCGAAAAAAGTCCAACTGAAAAATGAAGATCCTCATTGCTTTCTCCCTCCTGTCTTTCTCTGTTATTGTTGCCTTCTTTTGCTCTGTCGACTTGTCTTTTTCCTTTTATGTTTCCCTTCATATTTCCTCGGCTACCTCTTCTTTTTACATCTTCGCTGTCTTTTACCTCATCTCTTCCTTTCTTTGTCTGGTTCTTTGTCTTTTTCAATCATAGACCAGTCATAGACACCACGTCGAATTGATCTAATTTCAAAAAAGTCCAACTGAAGGTGAAGATCCTCATTGCTTTCTCCCTCCTGTCTTTGTCTAACGGCATTGGTTGATTGTCTTTCTAAAGAAGTAGTAGCCATTCTTTTTGAAAAAAATTAAATAAACTTAAAACAGCCGAACAAGCATAACTTTTTTGGAGAGTAAGGGAGGAAAGGCATTTTCACTCCAAAATTGTCGACATACTGACGTTGGTCAGGACCGTTGGCCGTCACTTTTGGACGCTCTGGGATTCCTTTTGGCGTCATATTTTGATCAAGCCGAGTCTTTTTTTTTAAAACTTCTGTGCAAGTGCGTTGGAAAATATCTTCAACGTCAGACTGATCTCATGAAGTGGCGTATGTATGACACGCCAATTCGTATGCCATTTTTGGCGTGTTATCAAGACGCAGACTCACTTTTTAGCGTGTTTATCAACGCCGTTTGGCCTCCATTGACTTACATTACCTTGCGATTGCGGGAGGTTGGTCGGGGTGGAGGATGGGTCAAACACAGGACCCACGTTTCCTTCATGTCCCGTTTCCTAAACTGCTTAAAAATGGAGGCCAAACGGCGTTGATAAACACGCTAAAAAGCGAGCTTGCGTCTTGATAACACGCCAATAATGGCATACGAATTGGCGTGTCATACATACGCCACTTCGTGATTAATGAATCCCAACCATATGTTTTTCAGAAGCAACGTGTGGGTTGATCAGCAATGACCAACATACTCATTAGTTCGTTCCTATGTGGGCGAAGCAACGCAACATTTTCTACCAGTGTTTCTCTGCTGTTCCCACAGAAGTACGGTTAACTTCATATTGAAATGAAGTTTCTTTATATTTCTTGGGCAACTTTTTAAAAGCCTTTCTCTTCTCATATCCGTCTTCTGATTGCGTCATTACTTATTAGCCACAAACTCAAACTTGAATTAAATGAAAACGTGGAGCAATGTGGATTGATGGTGAGGATTGTCATAGTGCATCACTCTCCCCCCCTCTCGCCCTCTTCCCACATCTAATTTTCTCTGCTGTCTATTATTATCTCTCTTCTCATCACCTCTGCTCAGCCATCTGCCCACTTTCTTTTTTTCTTTTTTCGATCACTTCAATCAGTATCTATTGTCCAATTTCTATTCGCTTTAATAGTTTCTTTCTGACTTTGTCTTCCCATAAATCTGTAAGATCATTATCACGTGTATAATGTGGAAGGGAACTTCATGCAGTCCAGGCAAGGGCGTAGGTTTGGTTTCAACATTGGACACACACACACATTATAACCGTGGAAAAATGTGAGCGTCAAACACTTAATTTCCTGCATTGTGGTGAATATTGTATGCAACAATTTGTGTAGCACAGGCAGACACAATTATTGTTTTAAATATAACTTTCTGTGCAGTTGTTTTGGAGCTCCCTCCATGCTCTCGTGGTTTCAGAAATTACAGATGGGTCAGGTTGCCATGTTAATCTGAGGTTGGCACATAATATTCTAAGAGTTTGTGGACATAAGAAAAAGATAAATGGGACAAAGAAGGTTGAGAAAGTCCAACTGAAAGTAAAGTTTTAGTTGCTGAGGATTCAGTTAAAGTCTTGCATGAAAGCATGGCGATCAGCTGACTGAACCTGGGTTGTTGGAGTTGAAGCCGCTCTCAGAGTAAATCTGCATCCTCTTACTTTGCAAGCATTATTGAAATGTCAAACTACTTCCTGTTTCTAGTCGTGTCTCCTCGTAATCCTTTCACGCCGGGGAAGAGGATTACTCACTTCTCAAGACATTAGCATACGTAGACGTCATGCCCGCTCCACAACGTTTCACTCAGACTCTGCTCAGTGTATACACCCGGACTCAGACACAACAACGCTCTGGCAAAAACTTTATCTCCACTGCTGTTTTTTGAAACAACCCGGGACAGTGATGGATGTCACGTCTCTGCAGGAGAAGAATCGATGCAAAGACTCCGGAGACTCATCCAGACACAGACACAATGACCGCAGCGAGAGAGACTCACAATGAGCCCCGATTATCAATCACACACAGCTGAAGAAAAAAGAAATCGATTCTGCATCTGTATATCAGCACGTGCAGTGATTCTAAAAAGAAATGTTGTTGACCTTTGGTTAATCAATACGAGGATATGAAACACTTTTCTTGTCTCACCTGGGAGCCTCACAGTCCTCGACACCCAGGAAACTTTGAAGACACGTCAGACAAGAGATCTTTACATCTGGAATGAATTGGTCTCGCTTTGCCAGACCTTCCTCCACAGCGCTGCGGAGGAAGGTCTGGCTAGTCCACACAGCATTCCAGGATGGGAGATAAACATGCTCTGGTTTATTGGCATTTCTTTAAACCAATCACAATCGTCTTGGGCGGGGCTAAGCTCCGTACGGAGCCACGGTGCCTCTGCTAAATAGTCTCAGGAAGGAGCTTGTTTTGGTGGAACGTGTACGTTCAAAGGTCGTTTTAGTCGTGCAACAGAAAACTCAGATTGGACAGATAGTCTAGCTAGCTGTCTGGATTTACCCTGCAGAGATCTGAGGAGCAGTTAACCACAGTCCTCACAAATCCACCGGAGTTTAGAACGCCAACACAAAGGAAGAGGAAGGGGACGGTCATCCGGCACCGGAACAATCCCGGAAGTGGAACATCATGGATATAGACTAGAAATGAAGATGTTCATTCAGTTTATAGTGCAACGTGTTTGTTAATTTTAGAAAGATGCCATTTAAACTCTGCTCGCACCACATAAACCCCACAAGACACCTTAAAGTGTGAGGGTCTGGGTATCATTGGATAATCAATAATTCATTTGTTATTAGGAAAAAAAACGTATAGCTGTTATTTGTATCAAAACGAAAAAAAAAAAAAAAACATTACTGGTGTCAGACAATCAATCGAAGACGGCCCGTTTTTTCGTGTTCGACATTTTCTTTAATCATTATTCCTTTTTGATTGAAAAATGAAAAACAATTACTTGTATCAATGAAAACAAAAGATGGAAGTCACTTGGGTTGTTTTGTTTTTTGAACATCATTGAAAATCAAGACAGGAGAACCGGAGGTGAAAGTAAACGTGTCCAAATAAAAGCAAATGGGAGTATGTCCACTTTTGATTCAACGCATTCTCATGAAGGGGTCTGTATGATATCTGACTGGGTCAGACGTCAGATGATTCTAAATTCAGCAGTAGGATTAGGGTTAAGATCCCGGTGACCTCCCCACACGTCCAACGACTACGTAGTAGAAATGGAGGTCAAAGGTATGCCATTGAACCCAATAAATGAAAAAAGAGAGTTAGGGGTTAGATGATTCTTAATTCAGCTGTAGGGTTAGATGATTCTTAATTCAGCTGTAGGGTTAGATGATTCTTAATTCAGCTGTAGTATGTATGGTGTGGAGGACTTGTTGCAGATTTCTACTTGAATCAATTGAGCCGTCTATGCAGGCGGCATCCAGATTAAATGAATGAGGTTTAATGAACGATTTAACCTAAAAAAAATAATAAGTTGTTGCGTAAAATCCTATCTGGTAGGAATGATGACGTGAATGAAACAACAAACACACACGCCTCACGTTTCCTTTAACTGTCGTGGTTGGAGTCCACCTTCTCCCCTCGCCACCCTAAACTTTCCTCTCTCCCTCTCTGTTTACTTCTCTCCCACGAGGGCACGGAAGCCAAAAATAGTCTCGGTGAAAAGCAAAGTAAGTGTCCCTCGCACGGCCCTGCCGTTGCATCTGTCAAAGCCACTGTCCTGCCCTCGGAAAATCTGACACACTGTCATTGAAACATCTTTCCATTTTTTGGCACAATTGCAGGAAGCTTTGGGCTGAGAGAAAGAGATGGGAGGGGGGGGGGGGCATTAGTGAATTATGGGAGACAATTGGATAGCCTTTTTCTTTTAGTGCTGAGCCCAATAAAGAAACCTAATGGGTATCTTCGGTGGAACGCTTTGCTAATGTAATAGCCTGATCTCTGTCCCAGTAACAGCTCATGAGCCTGCTGATTATTTGCTAATTAACTGGCAGTAAATATGAATGGGAAAACCATTATGCAAAAAAAAAAAAAAAAAAAAAAAAAGAAGCTGCTGATATGATTGAGAAATGTAAAACCAGGGTTTCAATAATAATAATACAATAAATAAAAACCCAGCAAAGAATATGACTTAATCATTTTTGCTGCGCAACTGTTCTGTTTACTGTGATTGTGTAATTATGTGAAAGCCCCAATAACATGTAGGCTATAAAATGTTTTCACAGTGTAGCAAAAAAATAAAAAATGCTGCCCTTCTCTCCCAGGAACGCTGTGACAAGTTGAGCATTATGCGACGTCCCGGGAGACTCAGAGAAATGGGCCAATTTGCAAAAGCAATAGCGCTCCAGTCGCAAATAAATCACCGAAACCTGAAAGGTATCAAGAGTTGGGAGAGGGTTGCCAAGGGGGGGGGGGGATGATTATAGGATTAACGTTTGGGGAAAGTGTGTGTTTTCTGCACCATCCATCACAGAAGCGATTAAAGTCATACAAAACCTACAACAAGAAGTGACAACGGGAGGAAATTAGAAAGCTCTGGGCAGCAGACGTCCACGCCGAAGTTATTTAGGAAAGACGATAGCAGCTGGAATGAGCTGCGTCTCGGCCCACCTGGTGCTCTGTCATCTCGGCTGTGGATGGGTCGCTGCGTCACACTTTATAAAACGCTTCTGCTGGTAAAGTTCAAATGAAAAAACCGGCCAAACATTGACTTAGACTCAGTGTTGGGGCTGGGTACCGAATTCAATACTTTAGAGGCACCGACCGGATTGCTTTTAAAGTACCCAGTGTACAGAAAGGCCTCGTCATAAGATACCCAATTTCAATACCTAAGGAGTAAATCTCATCAGCGTCAGTGAGCCAATAAGCTTGCAAACTGTTCTCCCACTGTCTTCATTATTCTGAAACGAGAACACAAAGAAATATGATTTTCACTCCTGCCACCTAAACAGAGGCAGAAACTGTCTGTTTCTATTTTTAAGTGAGGCTACAGAACACAGGTGGGGCAGAAATATGACGTAAACAGCATTACTAATCTATAGACCTAGTTTTGTTGGAGTAAGTACAGCATAAACTATGCTGGAGTAGAGCTCACACAATGAACGGTGATATTTCCCCCAGTAATAGACCTTTCGCTCCATCGGAGAGACTGACGGGAAATGACACAAAGTTGAAGTTATTTTAAAACTAGAGCTGGGTAACAAATTCAATACTCTTTAGGGGAGCGTGCCTATGTTCCCACAGCCCTATGTTCTCACATTTCTAAGATTGTTTTTTCCAAAATTAGGCCCCATGTTCCCACATTTCCTTTTTCATAAATATCAGATTTGATCCCCCCTTTCTCCCAATGTGGTAGCCAATTACACCCAACCTATTATCCAGTAGCAATGGACTGCAGATGGAATGAAAAATCTTAGAAATGTGGGAACATAGGGCTGACCCCCTTTTTTAGGCACCGACCGAACTGCCTCTAGACTATCGAAAAATGCCTCGTCATTCGATACCCAATTTCATTACCTAAGGAGTGAATCTCATCAGCGTCAGGGAGCCAATAAGCACGCAGCATGCTTCTACCAAGATCTAATAATGTCTGTGATTGGCTGTCTAACCTCACACGTCGTAGAGACACGCAGGAAAAACTCTACGTTACGCACAGAGACGGCTCACGTAGTACGAGCTGAACGATACATAACATGATTTGTAATTGAAAGAAGTATCGGTAAGTATCGGAAAGAAGTATCGGTTAGGAACCGGTATCAAGTCACGGTATTGGTATCGTTGATACCCAGCTCTACTCAAAGGCCTTTCCTCTAAGGACCACCAAAGGGCTCAGTGTGCCTGCACAAAGTGTCGTCCCAACACATTTTCATCCAAATATAGAAACCTTTTTATTTTACAATTTCAGCAAAAATATCATACAATTCCAGTTTAATTGTTTTGTAAAATATCTAAATACACTTTTACAGTTCAAATGTCAGTAGAAAAAAATATTGGATATTTTTTTCTTTCATGAGATACAAAATGTACACTCCCCTACATATCCAAACTCACACGTGTGTAAAAAAGATTTCTCTACACCGCTCGCCGAACTGTAGTCCGAAAATTCACCACTTCAATGAAAAGTATTTTTGAAACAGCAACACAAAAATGGCAGCGTATTTACCGAGCCCTCACTCCAAAAACTGTGGGAACGTGTTGTGAACGCAACAAAGAAAATGTGTTTGTATACTTCACGCTGTGGAATGCTGATCGAGGAGATTTTCACGTCGATGATTCACAGTAGCAAGAATGTTTCATACGTTACCACAGTAGCTGGAAGAAAGCAAATGTAAACAGTAACCATTAAAGTTTCCAGTTCAGGCCAAAGATTCGTGAAGAGACTTTTCTTTTCTCCTTTGTATCGTCTTTACTGCATCAACTGCTTTGATGCCTTGTCATCATCTGTGCTTGCGCCTGCTTCAATTGTGTGCCGCGCGTTTGTATGTCTTACCCCATTTTGCTTAGGACTGCTGTAATTATACACATAACGTAAGTCATATTTTTAGGATGCCTATTTATAACCGGTCGGGGACTACAGCTGGAAATTAGGCGTGATTTAAAAATATCGTGATATTTGATTTTCTCCATATTGCCCAGCTCGACTTCAAATGATATATCCAGCTACAAAAAAGCCTGAGCGTCCGAAGTACAGCGAGTCGTTTCTATGCAGATGATACGCCGTCTCGTCGCGTCAGTGTGAGCTGGCAGGTTTCAGACAGCTGCAGACAGACGCGTTGCAGGTAGTTGCAAGTTTCAACTCGTCTCGTTGCGAATCTTTGGTCTGAACTGGGCTTAAGACTCGACCCAAGTTACTGTCTGATGTCATAAAAACATGTCAAGTGCAATGGAAAGGACAGGTACTATGTACTCTGATAACCCAAAAGAATAAAAGAAGCTTTCACAATTACAAACTCTACTTTGAGGGATACAGTTAGCAACATGTTGGGCAATACTTTTCACCCGGAGCGATCCTTTAAAGTCTATTTCTGCAGCGACTGTTGACAGATGAATAATTCTGGAAAGATGGGAGTTTGTGTAGAACACAGTAATGGCACTGACGTTCATTCACGCCTTGACATCAATTAAACCATTAAACCAGTGCTGCATTTCAGCCCAACATGTTGCCCTGTGTATTCAGCCCTCTACACGAGTACAGTGTTCGTATTAAACAGTTTCAATGAAGTCCTGGGATCGGACAGCACGTTGACACACATCGCCCCGAATAACAGTGTTTAAAAAATGGACGAAGAATAGGACGAAGTGCAGGAAACGTAAGAGGAATCCGGCTGTGGAAAGGTTTGGATGGGTGTGCAGTTTGGTCCTGTAGCAGAAACATCGGCGACCCAGGCTACATTTACATCACTACGTTTTGGTTTTCAAGCGGAGCCAAAAGAGATCTCCGTGTACACAAGTGTTTTCATCTCCAATAGAAGATCTCCGTTTAAACTAACACGCCCAAACCTCGTATCTCATCAACATTCTGGTATACAGAAGATATTCGTTTTCAAACCAAAACGTAGCAACGCAAACGTAGCCTTAACAATCTGACAGTGTAGAAGCTGTCCAGGCGTGGAGCTAGAACGCCAGGGGAGGAAAGACACAGAAACCCCAAAATATATTTAAAACTCTACGCTCTTCTATCAGGAGTACAAAGTCAGGACTGTGACCATGCTGAATAAAAAGGTGACTGACGTAATATATCTTAGCTTTTTCCATTTTAGTGCTCACTTATGTCTCGGCTGTGTGGATTTCTAAGGTTTAAATTAAGTGTGTATTTGCAGAAGTTATGGTCGATATGAACATTATTCTCCAACTCATTTTGTTGGAGAGTTGATAATGACGAAAATCTGCAACTTCAATCCAGATTTATTTTGCAATTGATAGGGCTGGCTTAAAATGATCCATTCTCCAATTACAAGCGATCTTTGTTTAACAGATCTGATATTGATTCATAAAATCCAGAAATGGATCTTTTAATATCTGCCTTTTCACCGTGGATGTGAGTAAAAAGTCTCTTTGGCAGTCAGTTCTTAATGTAAACATTAACCTGGTGCATTATATATATATCTCTGATTTCAAGGGTTTCAATTTGTGTCTCAATGTTTCTTCTTGTATATTCTTCTTCTTATATCTATCTATATATGTCTGTTTTTATGTTTGTATACATACGGTATGTTTTTGTCTTTGTGAAGCACTTTGGTGCAAACCTGTTTGCTTTTAAAATGCTATATAAATGAAATAAAATTAAACTTAAAGTGTAACTGTCGCCAAAATGCAACCTACGGTGTTTCCCCAATTATTCCTGGTGATACTTGGAGCAAAGTCTCATGTTGTGTCGAGCCTTCTTAGTGTTTTAAAAATAGATATTTTGAGGCTAGCATCGTAGCGCCCCTAGCACTCCCATTCAAAAGGCCATTTGACCCAAAAACAACAATACGGTCCATCTTAAAAGTGGTGCTTCCGTCCTAATTCTGCTTTTAAACCAAAGTTTGACTCAGGTACATTCATAAAAAGACCCTAGGTTGCACTTTAGCGAGAGTTAGCGGCTTTAAACTATTATTAAAAACTTAAGTTTCTTTTTACTTGTACAATTTACAATATTAGTTCTCTGAGAATCCATTTCATATCCAAGCTAAATTGGTATTGTAACTGAAATGTCCATAACCTGACTGATCAAAAATGTAATGGAATCATGCAATCATTGGCGAGACCCAGCCCTAGCAATTGATCTCTCTTGCTTTCACATGTTTGTGCACCTAATAATGATTTATTAATATTTATTATATATTTATTATAAATTTTTATTAAAAAGAATAGTTTGTTTTTCATTTAAATGTCTGGAAGAGCCTAGTAATAAAACTGATTTGTGTTAATAATATTGTCCCAATAATAATAATCAAATCGTGGCAGACTTTGTGATATCAGCAACTATCGTATCGTTGTACAAAGAATTGATATAATTTTGTAGCGTGATATAAACGTGTGATTGATTCCCCCCCCCCCCAAAAGCAAAGACGTGAATGGACGCAAATTCTTGGCGGGCGAAAGGGAATGCCGCAAGCACACAAACTGTTTGACATTGTCGTATCCCCGTGAGTTGGGGATAGGACCTGTACAAATGGGGTTACGTTACCTTGCATAAGCATGGACGCCTGGCCAATAAATGCCATTGAAGGGCGGGTCTTGGCGTGGCCATAGTGGGATTCGTAATATCGCTGGTGGACGTCGGACTAGTGGGATGTAGGGCCAATGGGAATTTTTCGGGTTATTGAGAGGTCGGAACAATGGAGCGTCGGAGAAATGACACGGCACTGGCTCCAGCTCTGTCTGTCCCTCTGCTCCGGTTCCACTCACCACTGAGTCGGAATAAATGTCCCGCCCACAACGCTGTCTGACTCTCTGTTACTGGGTATAATGTTCAAGGTTTCTCATTTATTAAATCGTTGCTGAAAGCATTTAAACCAAAGTCCAAAATCTTCATTTTGACGTAAAGATTTTCATTTTCACGGTAAATGCGTATCGGTTCCAAAAAACGGTTTCATTAACTACTAATAATCGGTATCGGCCTTGAAAAAACAGTATTTGTCGATCCCTAGTTTTTAGGCACCGATCAAATTGCCTCTATGGAGTATCGAAAACGCCTCGTCATTCAATACCCAATTTCATTACCTAAGGAGTCAATCTCATCAGCGTCAGAGAGCCAATCAGCACGCAGCATGCTTCTACCAAGATCTAAAAATGTTTGTGATTGGCTGTCTATTGTTACACGTCGTAGAGACACGCAGGAAAAACTCTACGTTACACAGAGACGGCTCACGTAGTACGAGCTGAAAGATAAATAAAAAGATCTGTGCCGTAATGTGTAATGTTGTACTTTGTTTTATAAGATTTTTTCCGATATTTGGAACCGATATACATTTCACTGTAAATGCACATCGGTTCCACATAACAGTTTTTGGTTTTATTGACTACTGAAGATCGGTATCGGCCTTGGAAAAAACAGTACCTGTCGATCCCTAGCTGAAACATTTCAACTCGAGTAACGCGCAACATAGCTGAGCACAATATCTGGAAGTGATGATTCAAACCGGATTGGAGAACGGCGGCAGCGAAAACATCACGCTTAGCGGAAAATTAAACCATCATCAGGCGAAACAAAGAACATTTCATTAAAAACAAAAGAAAAACAAAAGGGATTCAAACAAAAGTGGTGTACGGGAACAACAACCATTCCCTTTCCCGTAAAATGTACTTTGGATTGAACAGGTGGGACAAAAACAACACAACAGCATCGTGATTGGAACAGAGCGGAGGTCTTCTCAGGGCTAGAGGTGACTCCTCAAGGCAGGAGGAAAACAAGGTTGGAAAAAAAAAGAAAGTCTCTTCAGCTTTATTCACAGCCAGCAGTTACGTGGGTGGGTCCGTTTAGAAAAAGCCGTACGAGAGTCACAAAGCCAGCAGCGCCGTCCGCGTGCCGCACCAGAGTCCAGGTCCGACTCATGTTTAAAACTCTTTTGATGAAAACTTTCTCAGTTTTCAAAAAAAGGCGTTTAGGACCACGCACGCACGCACGCACGCGCACACACTTTCTGAACACACACACACACACACACACACACACACACACACACACACACACACTTACATCTAGTCTCCTTCCAACAAGGCACTAAGATTTCATTCAAGTTTATCAAAAACACAAGGGCTTTATGCATTTTAAACCCACATTAGTCTGGATCCTGGAGCTACGTCGGCGAGCCTATCACAGTCATCGTTCCGTTGGTCCCTCCTCCTGCTCACACCGTACGCTAAAGTGATGTGTCAAGCCGGGCAGGCCGGCCAATCAGGGTCAGTCACAAAGCAACTGATCCAGCGAGGCGGGCGGGCGGGCGGCCGTTTGCAGTCCCGGCTGCTCTGCTGCTTTGCGCTGTGACGTGACCCCCGCACTCGGCAGCCTGTGATGGAGTCGTTCCGGTAGAGCAGCAAAGGGTGCACAGAAAGCACTGGGGAGACTCTCAAGAGGTGCGACAGCAGCTGCTGGCGTCACCGCCATGACAATCAAGCCCTTTGCCAGCCAGAGTTTGCCCGTCCTCTGTGACAGCAAAGTGAATATCTTGGAGTTGGGGACAATCTGAGTCATCTTGGGCTTTTTGGGAAACACTGATCCACATGTTTCACCAATTTTTCTGACATTTTAGAGACCAAACAACTAATCCATTCATCAACTTTGAGAATAACCGTCAGCTGCGGCCCTGGAGACGAGAAACTAGAAGCCAAGGCGGGCAGAGACACCGGGGGAGGAAACAGCGGGTGGATGAGGGTTGTAAAGGTGATTTTCAGAGTGGTTCTGCTTGGCTTCACCCAGGTGTCAGGATGACTTTGGCTCAGCAGGAACACCCCCCCCCCTCCCCCTGGGGAGGTTGTCAGCGTTGGAGAGACATAAAGGGATTTGAGAGGGGAAGGGAGACGGTGGGCAAAGGTGCAGTCATGCAGGCAGGCAGAGACGGGACGCGCAGCAGAGACACGAGGGGGAAAGAGATGGAGACGGAGGATGAAGGCAGAGAGACAGAGAGGGTAGGGAAGGCAAGAGATAGAGGCAGAGCACATCTGAAATAGACAAAAGGAAGGAGAGAAGAGAGGAGAGGAATGTCACAGGGCCAGAGGGAATCTGCGGATGCAGAATTCTGCCGAGGTTGCCGAGATTTTGCTGCAGATTTGGAACGTGTTCAAATTAAACTCAGAATGTTAACACATCTCTACGAGGCGAAAAAAAAAAAACATCCCACTAAATACTGCTACAGATTTTCATTTTGGATCACTGCTGAAAACTAAGAAATCCGCAGATTCCGTTTGGGCCTGAATCAGCGGCAAAAAAAAAAAATCAGAAAGTGCGACGGAACAAAAAACACAACTCGCACACAAAATCCCATCCCCATCCCGTCAGAGCTCAACTCTAAATGATGTGAAGTTCCCACCACGGTATCCCATCATGCATCAGTCCCCCCCCCCCCCAAGAGAGAAACGGGGAGCCAGAGTGAATGTGAAACAACTCTTCCCAGCAGCAGCAGCAGCAGATCCACGCCTGCGTGCGTCAGGAGTCAGTGTGTGTTACGCGGACGCCGCGGCGCCTCAGTTGGCGCCCCCCGGGTTGAAGTGCTCCAGCACGGTGGCGTTGGTTCTCTCAAACAGCCACTGCTGGCTGGCCGAGGACGCGTCGCACGTGTTCATGAAGACCCGCCGCTCGCTCGGGCTGCAGTCGATGCAGCTGTTACTGACGGGGTGGTACAGACTCTTATCCTGCAGGACGGAGGGAGACACAGGAAGGGATTTCTTCAATGTTTATTTGTATAAGGACAAGTATGTAGCAGAGACCTATGCCACACACCACAGCATTTAGTGTTCACAATACAAAAAAAAAAAAAATCACCGAACAACAGGAGCATCAGATTATCAGCTCCCTCTTCAAAGGACCATTTTTAAGTTCAGTAGGTAACGGAATCCACATATCGGTCGGACTCGAACCTGCGGCCGCTGTGTCGAGGAGTAAACCTCTATATATGAGCGTGCGCTCTATGGGGTGAGCTAGCCAGGCGCCCAATTTTAAATTTTGAACCAGAAAAACTAAAAGTTGCACGGTCACTGTGACGACAACACAAGGGTTAGACAAATGGTTCTCCTGATTGGAGAATAATAATCTAAAGCCAGGGTAGATTCTGGTTTGAAATACTTTATAGAGTGATTAAGTGGCCTTGAAGTCATTTATATTTAAAGTGCTCATATTATTTTCATTTTCAGGTTCATAATTGTATTTAGAGGCTATATCAATATAGGTTTACATGGTTTCATTTAAAAAAAAAAAAAACACCATATCTTTGTTGTACTGCACATTGCTGCAGCTCCTCTTTTCACCCTGTGTGTTGAGCTCTCTGTTTTAGCTACAGAGTGAGACATCTCACTTCTGTTCCATCTTTGTTGGGAGTCACACATGCTCAGTACCTAGGTAAGGACTACTAGCCAGTCAGAAGCAGAGTATGAGGGCGTGCCCTGACAGTACCTAGGTAAGGACTACTAGCCAGTCAGAAGCAGAGTATGAGGGCGTGCCCTGACAGTAGCTAGGTAAGGACTACTAGCCAGTCAGAAGCAGAGTATGAGGGCGTGCCCTGACAGTACCTAGGTAAGGACTACTAGCCAGTCAGAAGCAGAGTATGATGGCACCAAAAAGCATAATATGAGCACTTTAAGCAGTTAGCTTTGTTGTTCTGAAGGGAGGCCGAGAAACGAGATGTTCCGAAAAGAGCGATAACGTGTTTACAGTTTGGGCTTTGACGCCGGTGTTGGTTTTCCTCTGCCGTACCTTTCTGTAGCGCCACAGCTGGTTCCCCTTCATGCCGTGGCAGTCGTACAGGGTGACGGGGCTGTTGTGTGACACGGCGTCGAAGCAGACCTTTTTAGTGTGCATGGGGTCGCCCACCCGGATGTCCTCTCTCCAGCCGAACGTGAACACCTGCGGGAAACAAAGCGCAGCCGTCACCTTCTTTCTAGTCACGCGTAGCCAGACCCTCCTCCACCGCGCTGTGGAGGACGGTCTGGCTAGTCCACACAGCATTCCGGGGAAAAACGTGCTCTGGTTTATTGGCATTTCTTTAAACCAATCACAACCGTCGTGGGCGGTGCTAAGCACCGAACGGAGCAACGGTGCCTCTGCAAAATAGCCTCAGGAAGGAACTTGTTTTGGTGGAAAACACAGTTGCTAGTAGCCAAGGAGCACACGGAGGATTAAAAAAATATGATGGACTCTTCAGAAGAGGTAACGATCTTCTCGATTGTCTGCGCGCGAAAGTCGCCCGACGACACAATCTTCTGAACATAGCTGTCAAACATCGTTATCCGTGTTTGTCTTCGCAGTCGGTCACTTTCTTTTTGGGGATTTTAGTCCTTCAGCTGAACGTGAAGGTCTTTTCTTAGCAGTACAATTGCTGACTGACGCACTTCATGGGTGCTTCTTCGAGTTTTCAGCCACGCCTTCGCCTGTTGCAGCGGTCAACTTTGTCTCCAAAGCTGAACGCTGCTGTTGTCCTTTCTCAGCGGTGTAGCATCACTCGAGCTGCTGTGTCGCCGGACTACACCATTTTGTAAACATAGCCATACTGAGAAATACAGAGAGAGTTGTGTGGAGCTGATAGGCTTAGTTAGCTTTGTATCAACTCATTTGGCAATGACATGAATGTAACGGACGTTCATTAATATCAAAAAGTTACGCACTAAAGCTTTAAATCTTGTGTTTAAAAGAGATGTTCTGACAAGTTTCTTGGAATTAAGTCATTCAGCATGAAAAACACATAAAAAATTACTAATTGACTGAAGAAATCTTAGTCGACTAAGACCAAAATGACCGATTAGCTGAAGTTAATACTGAATTCCTTCCAACAAGGCCGGACTGTTAATTTCTGAATCTTCACCAGAATTTAAAATCAAGCCTTAAGACTCTGAAGGAGTCCATTTATTAAATTAAATGTATAGTTAGTGATGTTAATCCAACACAATTTTTGTCAAATTCAGCGAATATCTCTGCACCTAGGTCTCCTTTTTCTGTGCACATTGAAAAATAAATCTGGTGTTAATACACGGTAAATTCCAGCCAATCAGCAACAGACAGTGACAGTTGATGGTATAGGGGGAGCAGGTTGTATTTGTTTGGCAGTTGAGTTCAAATATCAACAATCTTTGCCCCGCATCGGGTACCGCCAAGCGGGTAAGCGAGCATCTGGAAAGTGTACCTCCTATGGGGAGATTCTGAAGCCATCACCTCCCGTTAGCATCCCATTGACTGCCATTCATTTTGACGTCACTTTGACAGCGAATAACTTTACATCTGATGCGTTTAAAGACTCTATTTGTCCGTTGTTTATTTCTAAAGAAACCCGACAATGTATAAAAGGCTCCATTAACTTGTACCTCACGTTATGGCTCCGTAGCAGACGTTTTTATAACAGTAGGCTAACGATTGTGTCATAACCACGAGACTTACTGTCTCAGAGTAGAGGAATTACCGTACAGTACAGGAGAAGCTCGCAGGCAATCGGGGGGACGTGGAGGCATACAGTGTCTTGGCACAGCTACCGGAAGACTTCCAAATTTCAGACAGGTTGCTCACGTCACATCTACGTCGTCTCTCTCAGCTGGAGGCTGTGCAGTAACGCTCAGACATCACCGGAAAAGTGCTTCTAATATACTTCACTGGTCTCCGTCGAAGTCTTTGGCGTCGCTGTGTCCATTTCTTGTACTGTCTACGCGTACCGCACCGTTAAATGAGATGTGTGTGCTGCTCACCTGCCCGTGGCTCCAGCTGACCTCGGCCCGGCCCTTCACACAGCTCTCCAGGCGGATGGGACTCCCCGACACAAAGTGTTTACTCTCCAAACACATGCCGCTGCCCGCGTTGCGAATCTGCAACACAAACACACATTACAGCAAAGTCAAAGACAAGACGCAGAGGACGCTCAGATGTGAGCTATGGCTGTTCTAATATTCAAATACATATATTCAAATTTAAGAAAAGTTTGAATAGGAAAATGAACACACAAGTGTGGAAGGAAAACAGCTGCACTACCGTAGCTGTCTGCCTCGCGAGTTCTAGCGTGGGCCGCTGCTCCCTGCCGGTGCAATGTTAGTATCGCCGGTTTCTAAAATCCCTTCGCTACGGGAAACAACAACAAACTTCCAGCTAGCGAGCTACACGCAGGAAATGTCAAGTTCTGGAGAAAATCTGGATGGTGCAACAAGATAGACCTGCTCGGTTCTTTCAGGGAATGATTGTAAAGATTTACAAAGAATATGTTTAGGACATCTCCTCTCTAACTGGGACGTTTTGGGACTGATTGGTCACAGCCACGACACCGGGACCCTAACCCTAACCCTTCCTCGCACGCCACACTCATTTTAGTGAGTATGTTGTCACAGATAGCGCAGACGTGGTACACAAAGGGTTTCACAACATTTGCAGAACATTTTTGTAAGGCTTGTATCATATGTGCACAACACAACGGAGGTAGAGGAGTGAAAGTAGCACAGGCTGCACATCCACCACCCACGAGGCCATTTGAGCATGTGATGATGGATTTTGTTGAGCTAACACCATCCGGAGGGGAAAAAATATGCTCGGACTATGGAAGATTTATGGTCAAAATGGGTAGAAGTTTTCCCCGCCTCAAAACAAACAGCTTCAGTGGTGGCAAAAGCTCTAATGACAGAGATTATTCCCAGATGGGGATTACCGAGTCGCCTGTCCAGTGACGACGGAGCTCATTTTGTAAACTCAGCCATAACACAGATAAGTTTGTATATTGGCATAGACATCAGAACGCATTGCAGTTACCATCCGCAGAGCGGGGGCGCTATTGAGCGAGAAAATGGTACACTAAAAGCAAAACTAGCTAAATGCTGTACAGACACAGGTCTCCCTTGGACAAAAGCACTTCCTCTGGTTCTGATGTACATGCAAATGCGTAAAAGAGTCCGTTCTAATCTCAGTCCATTTGAAATTTTATTTGGGCACCCACCCCAGGTAGGGACAGAGGCCCCAAAGGCCCCCCCTTCCAAGCACGGCTCTGTGCGAGCATGATATGTTAAGTTACTGCACGCAACTCTCTCCTACTCTTTCTGCCATCAGAACCCAGGTTTCTGCAGGCCTGCCTAAACCAGCTGAAGGACCGCTACATGAGCTTCAGCCCGGGGATTTCGTGGTCCTGAAAGATTTCAGAAGGAAGAACTGGCAGTCCAAACGGTGGCAAGGACCATTCCAGATTCTCTTGGTCACACACACCGCAGTGAAGGTCGCTGAGAGAGCTACGTGGGTCCACGCATCACACTGTAGGAAAGTCCCAGATCCAGGAGAGAGAGAACAGGTTTTTCTACGGCCTGCAACAAGTGACGAACAGACCACTGTTTAGTCACCTACGAGGAAGGAAGATTGAGACCAGCCTGACAGAATGGCGTTTTCTGTGCTATCTCAATACCAGTTGAGGTTTTTCCTCACTAAACACATCAGGAAGAAAAAACCTGATCGACAAAACTGGTATCGTACTGCTTTAAATCCTTTGCAAAAGACAGCAGTGAGGATTACACATTTTGCCCAGACAACCATTCTCCAGCTGTGATCCTCACAAGACAGCACATTCCGCACATTCCATACTGCAGCAGGGCTGCTCTGACACACAAATGGAGCAGTCCAGAAGATGGAGACGGGACGGCTGATTGGTCATTTTTTTCTTTGCTTTCCTGTTTTGTGTCTGCTGTGTAATCCCAATGATCAACATGTTGTTTTCCTCATTATTCTTTCACACCTAGTTCAGTATCAGGCTTTGCAACGCACCGATTCCAAGTGTTCTGACATCCCCACTTATGGCTTTGATAACGACGATTCAGACAATGCATCTGACACAGTGTGATTTTGGTTATTTTCTCGATTGATTTACCTTTTTATGGTTTTTGTTGTTGTTGTTCACATAAGGGTGTTGTTTGATTTCACTAAAAGGGTTTTCCTTATCCCCTCACAACAATAAAACATTTGGAATATATTCTAATACATGCGTGTCATTTGTTTATCGTGATTATTTTGTAATCAAAAGAGTGGAATGTGATGGCAAAATTCTATTTAAGCATGACTCTTTATATTCTTGTTTTATTTCAGTTTTTCTTTTCCTCGCATGTTGAAAGTAAGAGCCACAAAGTCTGGGAACGTAACGTGTACGCTGAACAGATAGGGGCTACAAGGTCACCCTGAACTATCTGTTATTTCTCCCTGAATAGTTGAGACTTCTCACATGGTTGAGATAAACGGGATGTCTAACCCTCGGGGTAGAAAGTGCTACAGAGGGGAAGAAACGTAGTGGCTCCTGAATGTCTGACTATGTTTGATTGTAAGAAATGTTGAGTCATGTTTAGAAAGTGGGGCATGTCTTTCTATCTCACTGGAGATGCACATATACTGTGTGCTTTTTCTTATTCGCTGAACAGACCTTTCATTAAGCGCTGCGTGCCTTTTGTGAAACGTGTGCTTCCTTGTAAACTTGCAAGTTTATAATAAAATACAAAAACCTGACTTGGTTTAGTCTACGACTGTCTTTATTTTGTTTCAAGCGTTCTATTTTTTTCCAAAACCTCTTACACCTGCTGCAACGAAAACTTCCACAACACCTATAAAAGTAGTTCTGTCTCCTGTTGTACTGGTTTGTCCTCTAATGGACATAATGCACAAAATTAGATATTCAAATCTATTCAAACCCATTTTGACAGCCCTAGAGTGAGCAGACACAGGTCTGTAACAGTGACTGAGGGCTTTCTTATAAAACCATAATCACACAGGACATAACGCACAAATACGCAGACTCAGGAGGTAATAACATGAAAATTAATCCCTGATTCCCATTAAATTAATGTGCTGTCTCTCCTCTCTGCAGCCTGGTGCGACACACACACACACACACACACACACACACACACACACACACACACACACATACATCATGACTACAGCCAACTGGCGAACACTTTCTGGACAGCCTCTTGAGTTATTTTGGAAGAAGCTGTAACTAGTGATCCTGATTTTATGGTCTGATTATAATATTGAAATATCAAAACAAAAAATGTTCAGGATCAGAGTATTTAGAGCTTGGCTTGATTAATGATGAATGTGATATTAAACAAACTGGAATGTAGGCCTCGCGGCTGTTTGCCTCCGCCAACCAGTCGTAGTGTACATCCATGTCTGTCCAGACTCATATACAGTATGTAGTGAAGACTGTGAAGGAATTTAATAAAAGCCATGTCTTTTTGGTGAAACGTGGATGCTTCACACACAGAACATCTAGTGTCACTAACTCAGCGTCCGGCCAAATGTCTCCCCTTCTGTTGCTGAGTTATGGCGCTGAGCAACGGCCAGAAAAGAAGTTTAACGATAAACTGAGACGTTGTTATGTTTTGATTATTTTTCTGGGTATTTCCGCCTTTAGTTGATAGGACAGCTTAGACATTAAAGGGGAGAGAGGCGGGGAACGACATGCAGCAAAGGGCCGCAGGTCGGATTCGAGCCCTGGGCCTCTGAGTCAAGGAATAAACCTCTATACATGGGCGTGCACGCTCTACCAAGTGAGCTCCCCGGGCGCTCCCAAAAAAGTGTTTTTGCTGAACATCACGATGTCACAGCGAAGTTGACATTTGACCTTTTGGATATTAAATCGATTCAAAGCGTACCGAGACCACCTCATCAAGCAGGTCTCGGTACGCTTGTTTGGTCCGCTTTTGGTTTTTCCGCCTTTACATCTTGAGATGTTCCGATACCGATACCAGTATGCGTCCGATACTGCCTCAAATGCTGGTATCGGTATCATAAAGTACTGGAGTTTATGCACAAATCCAATACCACATAATTGCCGTTATGACTGACAGTCAAACTGGATAATACGGCATTCATTGTTTGTGTTTGTTGATGTTTCACAAAAGGTTTCACCCGAGCCAACAACATTGCAATTGTGTTGTGTGTGCAAAGTGGTTGGCTGTTTTTCCACACGTTCATCATTGACCGTGAGTAAAAGAAGGCTGTTTTTGATGTAATATTTATGCATGAGGGTGACTCATCACTAGTTCACTTTTAACAAATTTAAGCAGGAAAAAAGCTGTAATTATTTAAACATGTTTGGTTTAGAAACAAAAAATAGCAGCATGGAGGCCAGTGAAAAACGTTACGGTGGTTTCTTCACTTATTCAGTCTCTCTTTCAAACTACTTTTTACTTTCATCTACGTACATTTTCGCACTAGTAATTCTAGTTGTACTCTACTAAGTAAAATGTTCTACTCTTTTCATCCTTGACTTTTAAGTTGACTTAGTGAAAACACAAAGGTGCCATTAACAATGGGAGTGCATTTTGCTCTGTGGAGGATAATCAGGTAACAATGCGGCTCACACGTGTCCTTCATTACTCGTCTGCTTGAAGGGGCCTCTTATTATTCCTCTTCCATTAATATACAGAATGAAATATGTTCTCATACAAAGAACCCAATTAGGGGATAAATTAGATGTGCATTCAAGAGAACAGTTATACTTGAATCACAGTGTTTTCTGCACACAGGCAGCAATGTATTCAATCAATCAATGTCACATATAAATCTCCTTTTGCTGTCATTTATATAAATTCTGCTGAAGTGTCATTTGTCCTCATATGAACTCTGTCCCCTCTAGAACCAACATTTAGCCCCGTTTTCTGTGAAAAGGTTGTAGGAACATTTCGTGCCAAGTTGCTTCT